>NW_026708896.1:2500-15000 GCF_902713425.1 Acipenser ruthenus
CCTCTCCTCTCTCCCCTCTCTTCTCTCTCCTCCTCTCTCCTCTCTCCTCTCTCATCTCTCATCCTCTCTCCTCTCTCCTCTCTCCTCTCTCCTCTCCTCTCCTCTCTCCTCTCTTCTCTCTCCTCTCTCCTCCTCTCTCTCCTCTCTCCTCTCTCCTATCTCCTCTCTCCTCTCCTATAATTACATTGTAACTGCAGTTTGAGATCACTAGACTGTATTTTTATATGACCTAGGTATAATTTCTTTTTGCTCGCTAATCAAAAGGAATTTTTCAAAAAAGGTATTCATTTCACTCTTAATTAAAAACATCTCCTTGGGTCAAGATGGGTTTAAATTAGGTGATGTTGTGTTTCTAGTTAGAAAGAAACCAGACCAAAGGATTTCCTTCAGTGAGAACTTCAAAGCAATGGGGTGCCATTGATAGAATGGGACCAGAGTGTGCTAACTATACTCTCAATGATCTTCAATGGCAATGCAGACAGACAGACAGACAGACAGACACACAGACAGACAAACAGGCAGACAGACAGGGGCTCTGCAATGGCAATGCAATTATGGTTCTGTGTTACACTGAGGGGCAATGGTAGCACAAGTATAGGGCAGTGATCATGTTAATAAAGCTAATAAGAGGGGAGAGAATGGATTTTAAAGATGGTCAGCGGTCCTTTAAAGGGAGGGGTCAGTGATCCTGTTAATAAAGCTAATAAGAGGTGAGAGAATGGATTTTAAAGATGGTCAGCGCTCCTTTAAAGGGAGGGGCCAGTGATCCTGTTAATAAAGCTAATAAGAGGTGAGAGAATGGATTTTAAAGATGATCAGCGCTCCTTTAAAGGGAGGGGTCAGTGATCCTGTTAATAAAGCTAATAAGAGGTGAGAGAATGGATTTTAAAGATGGTCAGCGCTCCTTTAAAGGGAGGGGCCAGTGATCCTGTTAATAAAGCTAATAAGAGGTGAGAGAATGGATTTTAAAGATGATCAGCGCTCCTTTAAAGGGAGGGGTCAGTGATCCTGTTAATAAAGCTAATAAGAGGTGAGAGAATGGATTTTAAAGATGGTCAGCGCTCCTTTAAAGGGAGGGGCCAGTGATCCTGTTAATAAAGCTAATAAGAGGTGAGAGAATGGATTTTAAAGATGGTCAGTGCTCCTTTAAAGGGAGGGGTCAGTGATCCTGTTAATAAAGCTAATAAGAGGTGAGAGAATGGATTTTAAAGATGGTCAGCGCTCCTTTAAAGGGAGGGGTCAGTGATCCTGTTAATAAAGCTAATAAGAGGTGAGAGAATGGATTTTAAAGATGGTCAGCGCTTCTTTAAAGGGAGGGGTCAGTGATCCTGTTAATAAAGCTAATAAGAGGTGAGAGAATGGATTTTAAAGATGGTCAGCGCTCCTTTAAAGGGAGGGGCCAGTGATCCTGTTAATAAAGCTAATAAGAGGTGAGAGAATGGATTTTAAAGATGGTCAGCGCTCCTTTAAAGGGAGGGGCCAGTGATCCTGTTAATAAAGCTAATAAGAGGTGAGAGAATGGATTTTAAAGATGGTCAGCGCTCCTTTAAAGGGAGGGGCCGGTGATCCTGTTAATAAAGCTAATAAGAGGTGAGAGAATGGATTTTAAAGATGGTCAGCGCTCCTTTAAAGGGAGGGGTCAGTGATCCTGTTAATAAAGCTAATAAGAGGTGAGAGAATGGTCTGTTAGAATCGTCAGCAGAATAGAGATGTTCTTTTCAAATAGTTGCAGTCAGTCGCCTGGCGATCGCATTTCAAAGGGAGGAATTCCTCTCTCTCTCTCTCCCCTCTCTCTCTCTCTCTCTCTCTCTCTCTCTCTCTCTCTCAGATGGATTTCTAGAGAGATGCATTGTTTGCTACAGACAAAAAAAACGACTGCTGTCTACCAGAATCCTTTCATTCCTCCTCTCCCTCTCCCTCTCTCTCTTCTCGCTCTCTCGCTCTCTCTCGCTGTCTCTCTCCCTCTCTCTCCCTCCCTCTCTCTCTCTCGCTCTCTCTCTCTCTCCCCAGCCCCCAGGTCCCGTCGCGGCTGGGATCAGACTCCCTTTGATGGTTTAATTCTTTATCATTTTTTAAAATCTCTCGCTCACAATACCGTAACCCAACCGCCATTCAAAAGAAACACACCTGTCAGAGAGCTGAAATGACACTCCCTCCCTTTCAAGGAGCGCTGACCATCTTTAAAATCCATTCTCTCACCTCTTATTAGCTTTATTAACAGGATCACTGGCCCCTCCCTTTAAAGGAGCTATGACCATCTTTAAAATCCATTCTCTCACCTCTTATTAGCTTTATTAACAGGATCACTGGCCCCTCCCTTTAAAGGAGCGCTGACCATCTTTAAAATCCATTCTCTCACCTCTTATTAGCTTTATTAACAGGATCACTGACCCCTCCCTTTAAAGGAGCGCTGACCATCTTTAAAATCCATTCTCTCACCTCTTATTAGCTTTATTAACAGGATCACTGACCCCTCCCTTTAAAGGAGCGCTGATCATCTTTAAAATCCATTCTCTCACCTCTTATTAGCTTTATTAACAGGATCACTGGCCCCTCCCTTTAAAGGAGCGCTGACCATCTTTAAAATCCATTCTCTCACCTCTTATTAGCTTTATTAACAGGATAACTGACCCCTCCCTTTAAAGGAGCGCTGACCATCTTTAAAATCCATTCTCTCACCTCTTATTAGCTTTATTAACAGGATCACTGACCCCTCCCTTTAAAGGAGCGCTGATCATCTTTAAAATCCATTCTCTCACCTCTTATTAGCTTTATTAACAGGATCGCTGGCCCCTCCCTTTAAAGGAGCGCTGACCATCTTTAAAATCCATTCTCTCACCTCTCATTAGCTTTATTAACAGGATCGCTGGCCCCTCCCTTTAAAGGAGCGCTGACCATCTTTAAAATCCATTCTCTCACCTCTTATTAGCTTTATTAACAGGATCACTGGCCCCTCCCTTTAAAGGAGCGCTGACCATCTTTAAAATCCATTCTCTCACCTCTTATTAACTTTGTTTCGCACTCCGTAAGGATCCGCACTGCCATCTACTGGAATCACTTGAGAACTGCATCCTGTTTATCTTAAACCAAATACAAGATCAACTGAATATGTGGAGAGAGAGAGAGAGAGAAAGAGAGAGAGAGAGAGAGAGAGAGAGAGAGAGAGAGAGAGAGAGATTGATTCCCTTATTATTAGTAATAAGTATTTTGCAATTTTTTCCCTAAGGTTAGTGTTAATTTACCATAGTTTAACTGGCTTTTTAATACGCTTTACCAGACCTCCCTGTGCTTTACAATGCTTCCCTATGCTTTACCACACCTCTCTGTGCTTTACAATGCTTCCCTATGCTTTACCAGACCTTTCTGTGCTTTACAATGCTTCCCTATGCTTTACCAGACCTCTCTGTGCTTTACAATGCTTCCCTATGCTTTACCAGACCTCTCTGTGCTTTACAATGCTTCCCTATGCTTTACCAGACCTCTCTGTGCTTTACAATGCTTCCCAATGCTTTACCACACCTCTCTGTGCTTTACAATGCTTCCCTATGCTTTACCAGACCTCTCTGTGCTTTACAATGCTTCCCTATGCTTTACCAGACCTCTCTGTGCTTTACAATGCTTCCCAATGCTTTACCAGACCTCTCTGTGCTTTACAATGCTTCCCTATGCTTTACCAGACCTCTCTGTGCTTTACAATGCTTCCCTATGCTTTACCAGACCTCTCTGTGCTTTACAATGCTTCCCTATGCTTTACCAGACCTCTCTGTGCTTTACAATGCTTCCCAATGCTTTACCAGACCTCTCTGTGCTTTACAATGCTTCCCTATGCTTTACCAGACCTCTCTGTGCTTTACAATGCTTCCCTATGCTTTACCAGACCTCTCTGTGCTTTACAATGCTTCCCTATGCGTTACCAGACCTCACTGTGCTTTACAATGCTTCCCTATGCTTTACCAGACCTCTCTGTGCTTTACAATGCTTCCCTATGCTTTACCAGACCTCTCTGTGCTTTACAATGCTTCCCTATGCTTTACCAGGCTTTATTACACTGTGCTGTGCTTTCAGTGTAGGACTCTCTACTCTTTCTCCAGTCTTAAGTCCTCAGCCCAGCACCTGTTGTTCTCGTCTCAGTTTTCATGTGATCTTGTGAAACTCTGCGCTGCATGCCAGAGCTAATAAACATCCGTCCCCTCCCCTCTCCTCCCCCTTCACCCCCTCCCTCCTTCCTTAAACCCTTTCCTCCCCTCTCTCCCCACATCTCCCTCCCTAACACAGTAGAATCACAGCAAAGTGTAAAAAAGCACAGAGAGGTCTGGTAAAGCATAGGGAAGCATTGTAAAGCACAGAGAGGTCTGGTAAAGCATAGGGAAGCATTGTAAAGCACAGAGAGGTGTGGTAAAGCATAGGGAAGCATTGTAAAGCATAGAGAGGTCTGGTAAAGCATAGGGAAGCATTGTAAAGCACAGAGAGTTCTGGTAAAGCATAGGGAAGCATTGTAAAGCACAGAGAGGTCTGGTAAAGCATAGGGAAGCATTGTAAAGCACAGAGAGGTCTGGTAAAGCATAGGGAAGCATTGTAAAGCACAGAGAGGTCTGGTAAAGCACAGGGAAGCATTGTAAAGCACAGAGAGGTATGGTAAAGCATAGGGAAGCATTGTAAAGCACAGAGAGGTCTGGTAAAGCATAGGGAAGCATTGTAAAGCACAGAGAGGTCTGGTAAAGCATAGGGAAGCATTGTAAAGCACAGAGAGGTCTGGTAAAGCACAGGGAAGCATTGTAAAGCACAGAGAGGTCTTGTAAAGCATAGGGATGCATTGTAAAGCACAGAGAGGTCTGGTAAAGCATAGGGAAGCATTGTAAAGCACAGAGAGGTCTGGTAAAGCATAGGGAAGCATTGTAAAGCACAGAGAGGACGGACAGCAGAGAGAGAGGGTAGAGAGAGAGGAGAGACTTGAGAGAGGAGGGAGGAGAGTGAGGAGAGAGGAGAGAGAGGACAGAGTTGAGAGAGGAGACAGAGAGAGTGAGGAGAGTGAGAGGTGGTAAATAAAGACACTAACATCTCTGATCAATAAATTATTATTTTAATAATCCCCTTTCCTCTAATGAGACACAATATTCAGCGATCAATATATTCTCTGGAATTCCGGTAGAATGAGACTCTCGTATTCTAAAGACCCAAAGAGAAGGAAATATCAACAATCCACATTGAAAAAGAAAACCCATCAATTCAGTATATGAGATAATAACAGAAATATCATCACAAACACAGTCAGAGATTCAAATAGAAATCTGGGCGGTTGCCGTGGCAGCAAAAGTTTATAAGCACCTCCACTGTTTGTTTTCAAACACGCTTTCCCTTGACAAACGCGTGTTAAACAGAGCGAAATATTGAGAAGTTGACTTTTATGAGCAAACACTCAAATTATATATATATATATATATAACCTAACCCCAAACCAACCCCAACCCAACTCAACCCCAACCCAACCCAACCCCAACCCCGACCCCGACCCCAACCCAACCCAACCCAACCCAACCCAACCCCAACCCCAACCCAACCCCAACCCCAACCCCAACCAAACCTCAACCCCAAACCCAACCCAACCCAACCCAACCCAACCCAACCCAACCCAACCCAACCCCAACCCAACCCAACCCAACCCAACCCCAACCCAACCCCGACCCCGACCCCAACCCCAACCCCAAACCAACCCCAACCCCGACCCCGACCCCGACCCCAACCCAACCCAACCCTGACTCCCGACCCCAACTCCAAGCCCAACTCCAACCCCAACCCAACCCAACCCAACCCCAACCCCAACCCCAACTCCAACCCCAACCCCAACTCCAACCCCAACCCCAACCCCAACCCCAACCCAACCCAACCAAACCTCAACCCCAACCCCAACCCAACATAACATCAACCCCAACCCCAAACCCAACCCCAACCCCAACCCAACCCAACCCCAACCCCAACCACAACCCCAACCCCAACCCCAACCCCAACCCCAGCCCCAAACCGCACACATTGGGGTTGTGGTTGGGTTGGGGTTATGTTTAGGGTTATATCATGCAAAGAGATTTACACATGAAATACATTGTAACTCTGCGTAATAACATTGTAATGATGTGTAAGTGCACATGCATTCACGAAGCAGCTACCAGTACACACACACAGCAACGAGACACAATAAAACGAGCTACAATTAATATCTAGGTTTTCTTCAAAAACCTCTTATGAAGTAAACTTTATAGCAAGACTAGACCTATCTCACTATCTATCTATCTATCTATCCATCCATCCATCTATCTATCTATCTATCTATCTATCTATCTATCTATCTATCCCACTTCAAAAACCAGCATATTGTTATAATTCCATCAAGGGGTTCTGGTGACACTACAAACCACAAGAGCGATGCAATTATACCCAGAATGCCTTTCAGCCCTCGCTGTTGTTTGATTTTGTAATATATGGATCCCACGATAGTGAAAGTAATTTTTGTTATTGATGCATTTTCATTCCAGTGATTGATCTACGAGAGTGTGTCAATACAGAGATCAATAAAATATAACACAGAGATCCACAGGGCTGGGAATCAGACTCCTATCGCACAGCAGTGTGATCCAGTCCAGGTTTTACTGCTACCAGCTTGATCAGCCCCCCAGTGTGTCTAGCTAACAAGCTCAGGGTGTGTCTGATTATTAAACTCCCAGTGAAACCAGGACTGGATCACACTGCTGTGCAGCGGGAGTCTGATTCCCAGCCCTGTGGTTCTCTATTAAGACTTGATATTTTGAAGATGCTGAAGACTGATTAATTATTGGAGATCCTAGTCCAAAACTGGTTTTCTATTGAAGCATCCCAGTACAAACTGGGAATTGGCTGAGCACCCCAGTCCAAAGTGGGAATTTGCGAAGAGTACAAACTGCTATTTATTGAAGATCCCAGTACAAACTGGTATTGAGTATCCCAGTACAAACTGATTTTCTATTGAAGTTCCCAGTCCATTATTTATCTTGTCTCCCAGTACAAACTGGTATTTATTGTGCACCCCAGTTCATTATTCATTGACGATCCCAGTACAAACTGGTATTTATTGTGCACCCAGTTCATTATTCATTGAGGATCCCAGTACAAACTGGTATTTATTGAAGGAGGAACCAATTTCAAATGCCGGGTATTTTTCAGTCCCAAAGCAGGGTGGTTGTATTTCGAATCTCCTTGAAACCGGGGGTATCTATCCACACTTTCTTAATTGGTTAATTAGGCTAAACTTGAGTGACCAGCGGTTGCCTCAGAAAATAATTCCTCTGGGGCTCTCCTGCAGAGAATCCGTCGAGCAGCTCTCCGTGCAGCGGGATGCAGAAACCCTTCCCCTTTTCTGTCGCCTCCCCTTCCCGCTCCCCCCCCTCCCCTCCCTCCCCCCCCCTCCCCCTCCTCCCACAGCGACGTGCTCACATGGTGATACTCCTGCTGGTCTTCACACTCCGTCTCCCTGTGGTAGAAATAACTGAAATTGGACACGATCACTGGGACAGGCAGTGAGATGGTCAGCACCCCGGCGATGGCGCACAAGGACCCCACCACCTTCCCCCCGACGGTCGTTGGCGACATGTCTCCGTAGCCGACGGTCGTCATGGTGACCACCGCCCACCAGAAGGCTTCGGGGATGCTGGTGAACGCAGTGTCGCTGTGGTCGGCTTCGGCAAAGTAGACCGCGCTGGAAAAGAGGATGACTCCGATGAAGAGGAAGAAGATGAGCAGGCCCAGCTCCCTCATGCTGGCTTTCAGAGTCTGCCCCAGAATCTGCAGCCCCTTGGAGTGCCGGGAGAGCTTGAAGATCCGGAAGACGCGGACCAAGCGAATGACCCGGATGATGGCCAGGGACATGGCTGGGGTGCCTCCCTTGGCGCGCGCGAGCTCGGTCCCCAGCGTGACGAAGTAAGGGATGATGGCCATGAAGTCGATCATGTTCATGATGTCCCGGAAGAAGGCGGTCTTGCTGGGACACGCCCCGAAACGGACCAGGAGCTCGAAGCTGAACCAGCAGATGCAGATGGTCTCGACCACGAAGAAGGGGTCGTGGAAGATGCTGAGGGGGACGGGAGGGGGGAGCGGCGGGGAGGAGGAGTTTTGGGGGGGGTGGAGGGGGGTGTGGTGGTGGAGGCTCTGGAGGAGAGGGAAGAGGGAAGAGAGAAGAGAGAGGCTTAGGGTTAAGAGATAGGGATTTATATAGATAGATCGATAGATAGATAGACAGATAGATAGATAGATAGATAGATAGATAGATAGATCACAGACAGACAGAAAAACAGACAGAGAGAGACAGACAGAGACAGACAGACAGACAGACAGAGAGAGACAGACAGACACAGAGACAGACAGACAGAGAGTCAGATAGATAGTCAGAGACAGACAGACAGACAGACAGATAGACAGACAGACAGAGAGAGAGACAGACAGACAGAGAGTCAGAGAGACAGACAGAGAGAGACAGACAGAGAGACAGATAGATAGAGTCAGAGACAGACAGACAGAGAGAGACAGACAGACAGAGAGTCAGAGAGACAGACAGAGAGAGACAGACAGAGAGACAGATAGATAGAGTCAGAGACAGACAGACAGACAGACAGACAGATAGACAGACAGACAGAGAGAGAGACAGACAGACAGAGAGTCAGAGAGACAGACAGAGAGAGACAGGCAGAGAGACAGATAGATAGAGTCAGAGACAGACAGACAGACAGACAGACAGAGAGAGACAGACAGACAGAGAGTCAGAGAGACAGACAGAGAGACAGATAGATAGAGTCAGAGACAGACAGAGAGAGACAGACAGAGTCAGAGAGACAGACAGAGAGACAGAAAGATAGAGTCAGAGACAGACAGACAGACAGAAAGACAGACAGACAGACAGACAGACAGACAGGCAGACAGACAGACAGAGACAGACAGACAGACAGACAGACAGACGGCTCAATCATCGAAACGCAACAAATTCAAAAACAGTTTTGAAAAGTGATTGAAATATATCGATCTGAACGTTGCAGCCGGCTGGGCCCCACAATCGCACTTTCACTGCTCCCAAAATTAGACCGGGACGCCCGGAACTAAAAATAACCCTGTCCCGTCCCAGGATCTCCTGCTGAAACCGGAGAGGGAGACATTCAAAGAGTCCTGCCCTCAAACCCTCATTATCAGTGACACCATCTGTGTGGGGCTCCCAACTTTTCCAATTTCTAACAGCAGACAGACAGACAGAGAGACAGACAGACAGACAGACAGACAGGGGCTCTGCAATGGCAATGCAATAATGGTTCTGTGTTACACTGAGGGGCAATGGCAGCACAAGTATAGGGCAGCTGCAATTGGTTTAACTCCCTGTGTTCATTGTCATGACCTCTGTGTGTTTACAACAGCACAGAGGTAGGGGAACCTGATACAGATTAATGAAGACTTGTAGCTATGCCTTTGAACACTGTGCGGAAAAATCAGTGCGATTAACACTGTAGGAAAACATGACCTTCCAAACGCGATTCAGACAGCCCCCCTGAGCTTCAATAGCCATAGTTTTATATATTATACAGCAACACCAAACACGATTCAGACAGCCCCCCTGAGTTTCAATAGCCATAGTTTTATATATTATACAGCAACACCAAACACGATTCAGACAGTCCCCCTGAGTTTCAATAGCCATAGTTTTATATATTATACAGCAACACCAAACACGATTCAGACAGTCCCCCTGAGTTTCAATAGCCATAGTTTTATATATTATACAGCAACACCAAACACGATTCAGACAGTCCCCCTGAGTTTCAATAGCCATAGTTTTATATATTATACAGCAACGCCAAACACGATTCAGACAGTCCCCCTGAGTTTCAATAGCCATAGTTTTATATATTATACAGCAACGCCAAACATGATTCAGACAGTCCCCCTGAGTTTCTGCCATTGAAGATCATTTAGGGTATAGTTAGCTTGTCTGTAAGCAGGATGTAACTACTCAAATGTCTTGTATTATATGTTGCTATGGAAAGAGAATAACAAAACAGACTGTTGACAGCTGTGTGGGTATACGTAGTTAACCCTTTGTATGCCTTGCCCTGCGGCACCTGTGTCTTGAACAAAAATTATTGTATTTCTTGCTCTTATTGTATTACTTGTACTGTAACACTTGAAATGTATTTGCTTACGATTGTAAGTCGCCCTGGATAAGGGCGTCTGCTAAGAAATAAATAATAATAATAATAATAATAATAATAATAATAATGATAATAATAATAATACAGCATCCAGATTTAAGAACACAAGGGGAAATGGAAGAGACTGAGAGAGAAAGTCAAGTTAGCAGAGAAACGTTTTAATGCCTTCGTCATCCAGAACTTCACTGGATCAGAAACTCCAAACCAGAAGAGACTGAGAGAGAAAGTCAAGTTAGCAGAGAAACGTTTTAATGCCTTCGTCATCCAGAACTTCCCTGGATCAGAAACTCCAAACCAGAAGAGACCGAGAGAGAAAGTCAAGTTAGCAGAGAAACGTTTTAATGCCTTCGTCATCCAGAACTTCACTGGATCAGAAACTCCAAACCAGAAGAGACCGAGAGAGAAAGTCAAGTTAGCAGAGAAACGTTTTAATGCCTTCGTCATCCAGAACTTCACTGGATCAGAAACTCCAAACCAGAAGAGACTGAGAGAGAAAGTCAAGTTAGCAGAGAAACATTTTAATGCCTTCGTCATCCAGAACTTCACTGGATCAGAAACTCCAAACCAGAAGAGACTGGGAGAGAAAGTCAAGTTAGCAGAGAAACGTTTTAATGCCTTCGTCATCCAGAACTTCACTGGATCAGAAACTCCAAACCAGAAGAGACTGAGAGAGAAAGTCAAGTTAGCAGAGAAACGTTTTAATGCCTTCGTCATCCAGAATTTCACTGGATCAGAAACTCCAAACCAGAAGAGACAGAGAGAGAAAGTCAAGTTAGCAGAGAAACGTTTTAATGCCTTCGTCATCCAGAACTTCACTGGATCAGAAACTCCAAACCAGAAGAGACTGAGAGAGAAAGTCAAGTTAGCAGAGAAACGTTTTAATGCCTTCGTCATCCAGAACTTCACTGGATCAGAAACTCCAAACCAGAAGAGACTGAGAGAGAAAGTCAAGTTAGCAGAGAAACGTTTTAATGCCTTCGTCATCCAGAACTTCACTGGATCAGAAACTCCAAACCAGAAGAGACTGAGAGAGAAAGTCAAGTTAGCAGAGAAACGTTTTAATGCCTTCGTCATCCAGAACTTCACTGGATCAGAAACTCCAAACCAGAAGAGACTGAGAGAGAAAGTCAAGTTAGCAGAGAAACGTTTTCATGCCTAGTGGGATTTAGATCTGATAACTGGATAGATAAATACACACACACGCACACACACACACACACATGCACGCACCCCGCCTCTCCCTCTCCCTCACCCTCTCTCTCACCAGCAGCTCCCTCTCGTCCTTGATATACAGATAGATAGATAGATAGATAGATAGATAGACAGACAGATAGACAGACAGATAGATAGACAGACAGAAAGACAGACACACAGATAGACAGACAGATAGATAACTACACACACGCACGCACACCCGCCTCTCCCTCTCCCTCTCCCTCTCTCACCAGCAGCTCCCTCTCGTCCTTGAACTCGGGCAGCGTCTCCAGGCAGAAGATGACGATGGAGATGAGGATGACCATGACGGAGATGATGGCGACGACCCGGGCGGCCGAGGAAGAGTCGGGGTACTCGAAGAGGAGCCACAGCTGCTTCTGAAACTCATTCTGAGGCAAGGGCCGCTCTTCCTCCCTGGGGAAACCCTCGTCTTCCTTGAAGCGGGCCATGGCGTCCGACCCCAGCTGGTAGAACCGCAGTTCGTCCATGAAGACGTCCAGAGGGACGTGAGCCGGTCTCCTGAGCCGCCCGCCGGACTGGTAGAAGTACAGGATGGAATCGAAGCAGGGTCGGTTCCGGTCCAGGAAGTATTCGTCGCGGAGGGGGTCGTAGTATCGGACTCGCTTCGCGGGGTCCCCCAGGAGGGTGTCGGGGAACTGAGCCAGGGTGCGGAGCTGGGTTTCAAAGCGGAGCCCGGAAACGTTGATGACGGCTCGCTCGCTCAGCCCCGGGCTGCCCCGCCACAGGGAGGCGCCGGACTTCCGGGGGCTCTGCCGTTTGACGGAGATTTCGTTGTTGTTGTTCTGGGAAGGGGGGGCGTCTTCGGTCGGGTCGGGGTCGGGGTTGGGGTTGGGGTTCAGGTAGTCGCCCCCCAGCACCCCGTTTTCTTGTTCCAGCTCCGTGCCTTTCATGGCTGTCTTTTTTCCCTCTCTCTCTCTATCTCTCCTCTCTCTCCTCTCTCTCTCTCTCTCCCTCCCTCTCTCCCTCCCTCTCTCGCTCTCTCAATCTGCAGTGAAGCGTCTGTCTCTGTCAATATCAAATTGTGGGTCTGTCTGTCTATCTCTGTGTGTC
>NW_026708896.1:17500-22500 GCF_902713425.1 Acipenser ruthenus
TTTCCGCGCTGTGTTATTTTCTAATCGTTGAATTATTTCATAATTTGTTATTTTATTTCATGCATATTTATTATTATTTTTTATAAACAACCAAATGTTTAATTCAACCCTTTATCTGCTGAAATCCCCCCCCCTCGTTTTTTTATTGTTTAACGTGCATTTAATGTCTTTATTTGGGGGGGGGGGGGGGTGAGAGGGGGAGGTTAGAGGGATTATGGGGGTTCCCAAAAATGTACACACCGCTTGACTTTTGATGACTACCCCCCTTTTTTGTAATGGTGCCCCAAATTTGATCTGTACAAAAAAAATAATAATCAATGTCTTTACAGTTCATCATCCACACACAAAGCACTGGCATTTGATAACTGCAGAATAATGGTCTGGCTTATTTATTAGGAACCCTCTCTACAGCTCTGCAGAGTGGAGATCTCTTTCCTATAGAGCTCTATACAGCTCTGCAGTGTTGAGAGTGGAGCTCTCTTTCCTATAGAGCTCTATACAGCTCTGCAGTGTTGAGAGGGGGGCTCTCTTTCCTATAGAGCTCTGTACAGCTCTGCAGAGTTGAGAGTGGAGTTCTCTTTCCTATAGAGCTCTATACAGCTCTGCAGTGTTGAGAGTGGAGTTCTCTTTCCTATAGAGCTCTATACAGCTCTGCAGAGTTGAGTTCTCTTTCCTATAGAGCTCTATACAGCTCTGTAGAGTTGAGATCTCTTTCTATAGAGCTCTATACAGCTCTGCAGAGTTGAGATCTCTTTCCTATAGAGCTCTATACAGCTCTGCAGAGTTGAGAGTGGAGCTCTCTTTCCTATAGAGCTCTGTACAGCTCTGCAGAGTTGAGAGTGGAGCTCTCTTTCCTATAGAGCTCTATACAGCTCTGCAGAGTGGAGCTCTCTTTCCTATAGAGCTCTATACAGCTCTGTAGAGTTGAGATCTCTTTCTATAGAGCTCTATACAGCTCTGCAGAGTTGAGAGTGGAGCTCTCTTTCCTATAGAGCTCTATACAGCTCTGCAGTGTTGAGATCTCTTTCCTATAGAGCTCTATACAGCTGCAGAGTGGAGATCTCTTTCCTATAGACCTCTATACAGCTCTGCAGAGTTGAGTTCTCTTTCCTATAGAGCTCTATACAGCTCTGCAGAGTTGAGATCTCTTTCCTATAGAGCTCTATACAGCTCTGCAGAGTGGAGATCTCTTTCCTATAGAGCTCTATACAGCTCTGCAGTGTTGAGATCTCTTTCCTATAGAGCTCTATACAGCTCTGCAGTGTTGGCAAAATTAATGATATTGTTAAAAAACTAATAATAATAATAATAATAATTACAACAATACATACTGAAATATATTGAAAAAACAGATCAATTCATAAATAATTGTATAAATAAATAAATAAATAAATACATACATAAATAAATAAACTTATATCCGTCTTAACAAATGCTCATCCATCAGTTACCCAGAATTCCCGTGGATTTGGGGCACAAACTGTGGATTCGTTCATCAGCAATAGCTCTGCCCCTCGCTGCCCTTCTCATCAAAGACTCGCGGACGCTCTTACAAGATTTGTAGCGCGAAACAATTGAAGGGTCACAGAAACGCTTGAAACCGAGTTCTGAATTCAACTGACGCATCTTGTGAGGTAATTGATGTAGTCACATGTTTCGATCTGCAGTCACTTGATTGGCTGATTAGTCGATTCACATTTTGCTGTAGATGGATTTATTTTCATAACACTTTGACTCACAGTATTCCTTCCACGTTGCTTTGTCACTAGTGCTGTTGCTCGCGTGTGTAAGACCTCCATTCATGATGAATGAACCCTCCTCACAATCTCCTGGGAGCGAGTGAGAGGGGAATGAATTCATTATGAATGCAGGTCTTAAACACGCGTTCCTTACAAAGGAACATGGGATAAATTCAGGTAATTAAACCCACGTGAATTAATAGCAGCTGGATTCAAAACGAAGGACTTCAGAACTCAGCGGAAGCGCAGAAGAGATTCAGGTGTTATTCCTGAGGGAGGCAGACAGAATTCATTAAGGATTCGATTTGGGATTCATTTGGAATGCATCAGGAATTGATGTCGAATGAAGGAAGGATGCGCTTTGAATTCATTACGGATTAATTTAGACTTAATTAGAAATCCATTTGGAATGAATTAGGAATTAATTAGGAACTCATTAGAAATGAATTTTGAACTAATCTGGGATTCATCTTGAATTAATTAGGAACTCGTTTTTAATTCATTAGGGATTCATTTGAAATGAATGAGGAATTCGTTCTGAATTCATTAGAAATTAATTTTGAATTGATCTGGGATTCATCTTGAATTAATTAGGAACTCATTTTTAATTCATTAGGGATTAATTTGAAATGCATTAGGAATTCATTTTGAATTAATTGGGGATTCATCTTGAATTAATTAGGAACTCGTTTTTAACTCATTAGGGATTAATTTGGAATGCATTAGGAATTCATTTTGAATTAATTGGGGATTCATCTTGAATTAATTGTGGATTCGTCTTGGATTAATTGGGGATTCATTTGGGATTCATTTTGAATTCGTTAACAATTTCTGGTCATTATTTTACAACAGAATCTGGAGCCAACGGAAAGATAATCGCGATTCTGATTCCAACGGCTTTTTGTAAATAAGATAACTTCGAACCCGAGCCACTGGTATTATGGGTAACTGAGAATCGCGGCTCTACACAAAATCCGATAACATTTTAAAACAAGCGTCTGTAATTTCAGTGTAACTAACACGTGATTTCCTACCGATTTCAAATGAGATTCCTCAGTTGCAAGTTCCTGACAGGCTTTTCAGGACTTCATAACATCTCCCTGAAGACAATCAAACTAATTCTGAACAGACACAGATTATTAAAGAGTTACCCAAAATCATAATTCATTTCCAGTATGAGGAATTCTGATTCGAGTCCAGATCAAAATACTGCACTTACGTATACTGGCCAGCAGGGGGCTAAGGGAGCAATATTCTCTCTCTCTGTCACTTTCTCTCTCTCTCTCTCCATCCTATAGTAACCTTCATCCTATCTTCCCCCTTCTTTCTTTCCCTCATTCATTGCTTATCTCTCGTTTATCTTCAGTTATCAGATCTCAGAGTGATCTCTGAGTGCAGGATGCCCCCTATAGTCTGGAGGTTGCAGGTTCGAGTCCAGGCTATTCCACTGCTGACCGTGGATGGGAGCTCCCAGGGGGAGGAGATTTATTGGCGGAGCGCCGCCCGGAGGGAGGGAGGGTTTAGGTCGGCCAGGGTGTCCTCGGCTCACCAGCGCCCCCTTGTGGTGAGGCCAGGCGCCTGCGGGCTTGTCTGTAAGCTGCCCAGAGCTGCGTTGTCCTCCGACGCTGTAGCTCTGAGGCGGCTGCGCGGCGAGTCTAAAAATAATTAGATATTCTAAATTGGGAGAAAATACAAAACATAACTGGCAACCACTAAATTAAAAAAAATATAATAAGAAAAAAAAGGTTTGTTTCTCAAAGTCCACCTTCTCTCTTTCTCTTTCTTCCAGCGTGCCCGTCTCGTTCTCTCCGTTTTCCGCTCTCTGCTCTCGCTCCCTCTCTCTCTCTCTTCTCCTTCGCTCCTTCGCTTATTGCCTCGTTTTTTTTGTTTAAAAAAATCAAACAGGAAATAAAACTGACCTGTGGACAGAAAAAAAAAATATTGGAAAAGAGAAACTAACCCTTATAAAAGAGTCCCACAGTGAAAAATCACAGTGTAATAAAGCATAAAGCATGGGAAAGCGTAGGGAAGCATTGTAAAGCATAGAGAGGTCTGGTAAAGCATAGGGAAGCATTGTAAAGCACAGAGAGGTGTGGTAAAGCATAGGGAAGCATTGTAAAGCACAGAGAGGTCTGGTAAAGCATAGGGAAGCACTGTAAAGCACAGAGAGGTCTGGTAAAGCATAGGGAAGCATTGTAAAGCACAGAGAGGTCTGGTAAAGCATAGGGAAGCATTGTAAAGCACAGAGAGGTCTGGTAAAGCATAGGGAAGCATTGTAAAGCACAGAGAGGTCTGGTAAAGCCTAGGGAAGCATTGTAAAGCACAGAGAGGTAAACTAACCCTTATAAAAGTTTCCCACAAAGTAAATAGTAAAGTATTAATATAAAATGAGCAACATTTTTAATTTGTAAAAAAAGAAAACGAAATAATTTAATAAAGTTCTCCTTATAATCAAGTTTGACCAATTATTTTCAGTAGCAAATTACACAGGAAATGTCGCCCTCCAGTGGTTTAAAAATGAAATGCCTCAAATTCATCAGCATATTTTATACAGTTTTTAATTATTGTGTCTCTGTGATTACAATGATATCTTTCTATCTCGGTCTATTCTGGTTTGGAGTTTCTGATCCAGTGAAGTTCTGGATGACGAAGGCATTAAAACGTTTCTCTACTAACTTGACTTTCTCTCTCAGTCTCTTCTGGTTTGGAGTTTCTGATCCAGTGAAGTTCTGGATGACGAAGGCATTAAAACGTTTCTCTGCTAACTTGACTTTCTCTCTCAGTCTCTTCTGGTTTGGAGTTTCTGATCCAGTGAAGTTCTGGATGACGAAGGCATTAAAACGTTTCTCTGCTAACTTGACTTTCTCTCTCAGTCTCTTCTGGTTTGGAGTTTCTGATCCAGTGAAGTTCTGGATGACGAAGGCATTAAAACGTTTCTCTGCTAACTTGACTTTCTCTCTCTGTCTCTTCTGGTTTGGAGTTTCTGATCCAGTGAAGTTCTGGATGATGAAGGCATTAAAACGTTTCTCTGCTAACTTGACTTTCTCTCTCGGTCTCTTCTGGTTTGGAGTTTCTGATCCAGTGAAGTTCTGGATGACGAAGGCATTAAAACGTTTCTCTGCTAACTTGACTTTCTCTCTCGGTCTCTTCTGGTTTGGAGTTTCTGATCCAGTGAAGTTCTGGATGACGAAGGCATCAAAACGTTTCTCTGCTAACTTGACTTTCTCTCTCAGTCTCTTCTGGTTTGGAGTTTCTGATCCA
>NW_026708896.1:27500-30000 GCF_902713425.1 Acipenser ruthenus
CTAGACCCTGATATTGATGCGATCCCAGCCCTCTGAAATGTCTTTATAATATACAGCGCTAGACCCTGATATTGATGCGATCCAGCCCTCTGAAATGTCTTTATATATACAGCGCTAGACCCTGATATTGATGCGATCCAGCCCTCTGAAATGTCTTTATAATAATATATAGCAGAACCAATGTAATGTTTTGTGACTGCAACTCCCAGCATCCCCCTGCTGTTGCTGCCAATGCTGAGGCATGCTGGGAGCTGTAGTTCTTTTTAGTTCTGCTGACCTGTGAAAGCTGTCCACCATCTTGAGCTGTCCTCGGAGCTCTTTCTTGGTAGGTGATCAAGCATTCGGGCGTCGACCAGTGACTCCATGAAGTAGCTTCTGTACTGGGGGAGCCCAGACTGGGAAGCCACTCGTTCCCAACCCATTCATGGTTCATATCTCCGTAAGCCAGTATCTGAGAGAGAGAGAGAGAGAGAGAGAGAGAGAGAGAGAGAGAGAGAGAGAAGGAAGGAGAGAGGACAGAGGAGAGGAGAGAGGAGAGAGGAGAGAGAGGAGAGAGAGAGAGGGGGGAGAGGGAGAGAGAGGAGAGAGAGAGGAGAGAGAGGAGAGGAGGAAGGAGAGAGGACGGAGGAGAGGAGAGAGGAGAGAGGAGAGAGTGAGAGAGAGAGAGAGGGAGAGAGGGGAGAGAGAGGAGAGAGAGAGTGAGAGAGAGAGAGGAGAGAGAGAGAGGAGAGAGAGGAGAGGAGAGAGAGAGAGAGAGGAGAGAGAGGAGAGAGAGGAGAGGGAGAGAGAGGAGAGAGAGGAAAGAGAGAGAGGAGAGAGGAGAGGAGAGAGGAGAGAGAGGAGACAGAGAGGAGAGGGGAGAGAGGAGAGAAAAGTGAATGCTATGCTGGGAGCTGTAGTTTTAATTCTGCTTCTACTAAAGAAAATACTACCTGATAGTGTCAATTAGGCTAGATTATCAAGGTGATGTTGTGAACTACAGCTCCCAGCATCACTCGCTGCTGCTGCTAGTGCCGAGGCATGCTGGGAGCTGTAGTTTTAATTCTGCTTCTACTAAAGAAAATACTACCTGATAGTGTCAGTTAGGCTAGACAAGGTGATGTTGTGAACTACAGCTCCCAGCATCCCTCACTGCTGCTGCTGCTAGTGCCGTGGCATGCTGGGAGCTGTAGTTTTGATTCTACTTCCACTAAAACAAGTGACTATTGCTTCTATATCTCTGAGCGGAAATTGAAACAGGGATAGAAATGACAAATTGATCAAATAAAAATCAATGATATCAGACTAATGAATAATCTTCCATACACTATTAAACAGATCTTACCTGGTCCCAGCTTATCTCTTTAGGCTCCTAGATTTTATACCAGCGAAGGGAGGGAGGTTGGATTCACATGATTATTATAATGAAAAATATGGGAGGGAGAGAGAGGGAGAGAGGGAGAGGGAGAGGGAAACAGAGAGAGAGAGAGAGGGAGGAAAGAGGACTGTGTTAGTATAAGAGACTACGAGGAGAATTGATGATTGGTGATGAGGAAACCTGGCTTGAATTACAATGTAATTGTGTGATAGTGGATTGATCTCATTGTAATTACAATGTAACTGTATGATTCATTATTAATTGTAATTACAATGTAACTGTATGATTAATTATTAATTGTAATTACAATGTAACTGTATGATTCATTATTAATTGTAATTACAATGTAACTGTATGATTCCATTATGAACTGTAATTACAATGTAACTGTATGATTCATTTATGAACTGTAATTACAATGTAACTGTATGATTCATTATTAATTGTAATTACAATGTAACTGTATGATTCATTATTAATTGTAATTACAATGTAACTGTATGATTCATTATTAATTGTAATTACAATGTAACTGTATGATTCATTTATGAACTGTAATTACAATGTAACTGTATGATTCATTATGAACTGTAATTACAATGTAACTGTATGATACATTATTAATTGCAATTTCAATATAATTTAGGAAATCAATATTAATTGCAGTTACAGTGTAATTTAGTTACAGGCCTCTATTACGACACATCATGTAAGAAAGCATCGTGATTCATCGAGGACACAGTGAATCGCTCCAGCCCTGGCTATAGGACTACAGCTCCCAGCATGCCTCTGCACCCGCGGCCGTGGCGAGGCATGCTGGGAGCTGTAGTTCTTTATGCTGCGGTCTCCTATCACAAGCGATACAGACCTCTATTACGACACAATCATGTAAAGAAAGCATCGCGATTCATCGAGACACAGTGAATCGCTCCAGCCCTGGCAATAGGACTACAGCTCCCAGCATGCCTCTGCACCTGCGGCCATGGCGAGGCATGCTGGGAGCTGTAGTTCTTTATGCTGCGGTCTCCTATCACAAGCGATACAGACCTCTATTACGACACATCATGTAAAGAAAGCATCGCGATTCATCGAGACACAGTGAATCGCTCCAGCCCTGGCTATAGGACTACAGCTCCCAGCATG
>NW_026708897.1:0-32041 GCF_902713425.1 Acipenser ruthenus
CTATTTTCGAGTTTTATGTAAATCGTTTTTTTCAGGGCTTTTGTTTTTGATGTAATGTATGAAATTAGTGTTTTCAGTTACTTTCCAAAATGCAATTTTTTGTGTCAAAATAGATATAGTAGTAACTCGACAGTACTTGCACACTTAGTTGTATGTTCTTTCCTTTGCTGTCTTCCACAACGAAATCCCTATGGTCACGGGCACATTCTTCTGGGGTTTTTGTGTGTAGGCATTTTGTACATTTCGACACAATTCTGTTTTAAATCCTCTGTATCTTAACTGTAATACAGCTTGAAATCCCAACAAGCCTCTATCCTGATTGTAATCTCATTTTAAATCTTGCAAGCAGAGTAGCCAATAGAAATGTAGGAATGTGCTGTCACTCAGTAGTTGGGGTGGGTTTAAAGTATTGAGAACGAATCAAGATAGATGCAAGTCAGGAAGGCGGGACACTGCCCAGCACCACTGGGAAATGTATTTAATGTTAGCCTTTATGCGTAATTCGGGGGATGCCGTAGAGGGCTCTCCCGCTTAGCCCAGCTTTTTTCTTATCCTATATCCTTTTCTTTAGCCAGTCTTACCTTCCCTCCGTGGCGTCCTACCCGGTAGCGTCCGTCGATCTCTTCCGGGTGGAAGCTGATCCCAGTTCAGCCTCATTTAGCATTTCCAGCCAACCACACAATGCAGCGCTTGCCTGGTCAATTATTAGGGCATGGCCAGCGCTGCTCCAAGTATGTTATTGGCTATCTCTCTCTCTTTTCTACTTTAACCCAGCACTATTTCCGCTTCCTTGTCTGTGTTTGTTTTTTGTTGTTCGCTCCTTTCACTGCAGGCCATTTCTCTGCTCAGCGCTGGCAAGATAGTATCAGCTATTTTCCTACCTGCTCAGATGATTATTTTCATCATTCAGCTTTTCTATTTTTCTGCAGGAGCTCCAACGTTAGTCTTTTCTGCTCCATCCAGTCTCCAGCCCAGCTACAGCGCCGTTCAAAGCGGAGTGCCATTCTCAACTTGGTCTGCGTTTTTATCAGAAAGACTGTTCCAACGTCACTGCTGTACAGCAACTCTTTCCCACTGGCGCCTCACAGACCATGGTTACCACGGCAACGTCTCATCGAGTGACTACTGGGAGTGGTAAGCTGCCATGGTGACCAGGCAGCTTTAACAGGCAATGCAAGTCAATGCGTGCTTTAATAGCTTTAATTTTTAATACATGGTAGCAAACCGCTGATCAATCCCATATTAACTAACACAGGATGGTCGGCATCTCATCTCTCTGCCTTCCTTTTTAGAAACAACTCGGCAGTCGATTTCATATATTTGTTCAGGTCCAGCTGCCACCTCAGCCCTCATCAAACTCTGCAACACCAACATCTGCCATTCAACTAAATACAACACTCTCCAACCTTCTGCAATCTGCTCATCACTACATGGCACACCCTTAGCCCCAGCGACCAAATCTTCATTTACTACTGGATGGAAAACATTTAAAACTTTCTGCACTCAAAACAAAATACATCCCATTCCGATTTAATGAGCAACAGATTCTAGCCTCCATCGCCCATGCAAGGGATTCTCTTCACTTAGCCGCCACTACCGTTAAAGCCTACATCTCTGGAATTCAGTATTTCCTGCCGCCTCATCTCAGTCCCTTCTCCAACACTCCTATCCATCCCATCAGTTTGCTTGACACTCAGAGAGATCCTCAAAAGCCCCCCCCCCCCCCCAGCTGCTCCCTCCTGGCTTCCTATATCAATAGACATCCTTCATTCTTTAATCTCTACCCTCAGAAAAGGCTGCTCTGTCTATTCAATGACCTGACCATGGAAGTATTATGTCTAACTGCTCTTGTGAAGCACTTCCTCTGCAGGACTCCTGAAGGAACAGAGTGCACCCTGTGAATTTACCGTGACAGCACCAGTTGATTTACCGGTTAAAAAAAAGCAACAGTTACCAGGACAAGGGGAATACAATGGATAGACTTGGAGCATTAAGCCATTTCAACCATGAGGTCTTATGAACCATTCCGTGCACCCATATACTGGACTTTGGCCACCTGTAGTAATTTTACTACAGAATACTACACCTTGCAGTTAAAATAAATAAATAAATAAATAAATAAATAACCATGCCCAGTGTTAAACATGGTGGAGGTTGTGTGATGGTCCACAAGTTTTACAGCCCGGTCCCAGAAGCAGACCCCAACCTGCGGCAAGTTCCTCCTTTCAATCAACTGGTGTTCCACTAAACTCCACACTCTCCAGACTCCTCCAGTCAGCCTGCTGCTTCAGGGAGAATTGCCTTCGCCCCTTCCATTCTGTGCCCAAAATCAGGCCTATCCCTTAACCTGGCCCCTTCCTCCATCAGGAATTATCTCTCAGGTATCCAGCATCAGTTCCGCCCCCCCCCCCCCCCGCTCCTTTCAATCCCGGAGGTCCGTCTGAGAGTCTTGCATCCTCCTCTCCATCAAGACAACCAATCTCATCGGAATCTCTAGTTCCCAGCCATCAGCCTGCGGCACTTTGACCTCACTCAAGTCCCTGGAAATAACTTCCTCCTATTCATCAGGACTTCAAAAACAGACAGCTGCATCAAGATCCAGAAGTTCCGCAACCTGGTCCCAGGAGCAGACCCCAACCCTCGGCTCGTACCACCCTTCAGCAAGACAATATTCAGCTGAATAACTCTCTCTCCGGCCACCTTCAATCAGCACGTGGATTCATGGAGAATGCTCTCGCCCCATCTACCTGTTCCTACTACTCGACTGCCTGGTCCTTCATTTACTCACTTTTGCGAGCAAAATCGGATCTCTCATATCTCTTACAACCTACAGCACCTCATGACCTTCATCACTTACCTCAGGCTGTCTACGTTTAGCCCCCTCCTCTATTTAGATGCTACCTAGCGGGCATTCAGTATCAATTTTCGCCTTCAATCTATCTCCTCTCCTCTCTTGTCTGTTCCAGAGATCCACCTAACGCTCAGAGCATGGAGAAAAGCCTGCCCCCCTCCTCTCCATCAAGACAACCATTCTCTACAGACCTTCTCCTTCATCTCATCACCGCTCTCCTGCAAGGATGCTTCAACCCATTCGACGACATTGTCATGGAAACCATGTGCCTGACCGCCTTCTTTGGATTTCTCCACTGTGCAGAATTCTCAACTCCATCAACTTCCAGCTTCCCAGCTCTAGGCCTCAAGAGCTCCTATCTCTCTCAAATCCCTGGAAACCACGTTATTCTCCACATCAGATCTTCAAAAATGGACCAATTAAGCCAAGGATTCTGTGTCTTCTGTCGGATAGCCTTTTCATCGACAGCTCCAGATCTATAGTTACGAGACACTATAGTTACAAGGGTTTTTCCTCTCCACAGTGCGGACGGCTTATAGGCATAGGTTGTCTACTAACATCTCTTGTCTTTTCTCTTTTCTTCTAGCTTTTGTCTATGTGTGCGGCTCTGCAATCTCTTTTCAATCCCACGGTGCGGTTCTTGCGGGGCACCAGGGGTCTTCTTTTGGGGGGAAGGGAGTCTCAACCACTGCCGTCCGGCTGTTCCTCGTCGGCCTGAGGGGACCCCCCGGCCACATCCTATTCTTCCGCTGCTTATGTGCTAAGCCTTCCAGGCCTCAACCTTGCTGTCCCATCTCCTCTCTTCCATTTCAGGTCCAGGACCATTTCAGCCCCCTCATGCGAGCCTCCACCTGCCGAGCGGGTCCGACCGAGGGGGGGTTGTCTGTTTTCGCCACTCCTATATGGACCCGAGACACCTTTCCTAAGCTCTCCATGCCGCCCAACTGCCAGCTTAGCTGCCTGAGGATGCTGCACTGAGTTACGAAGGATCTGTCCTTTTGTCCTGTTCGTCCCCTTCCTGTCTCTTGATCCACTAAACGCCTAGCAGCCACAGGATGCTGCCTGACCCGTTGGGAGCGAGAGTCAGATTTGTTGTATGTTATGTGTCTAAACTTTGCTTTTTCTCTCTCACTTTTACGTCGCCCAGCAGTCGGAGGATGCTGCCTGACCCGGCGGAAAGTGTTTATATCTAATCCTTTGCTCTTCTCGTTGCTCCCTCTCTTCTTCACCCAGCAGCCAGCGGATGCTGCCTGACCCGACGAGAAGGGAAAACTCTTCATCCACCCTATCTCATCCTGCTATCAGTATCTAACCTCAATGTTACTAAGCACCATTCCCAAACTCCATCCCTCAATTATTATTATTATTATTATTATTATTATTATTATTATTATTATTATTATTATTATTATTATTTATTTCTTAGCAGACAAAACAAGAAATACAATAACTTTTGTTCAATCTCGCCATCCCTCTCAAACTCGTCTCACTCTTAAACTCTCAAATCTCGCCCCCCTCTCAAGCCTTGTAAGCAACCAGAGAAATCCTCTTCACTTGTCACACTCTCAATATCTCACTCCCAGTTTCGCCTCCTCTCAAGCCAAGTAGGTTTTATTTTTTAATGGGAAAAGGGTAAAGTCAACATGAATTGATTAACCATTTCCACAGTTTTTCCGGTGTTTTCCGGTGTTTATTGGCTAGCCATTGTTTTATTTTTTTTTGTATCAGGTGTGTTTTATCAGGTTTTATCGGTTAAAAACCGAAAATCAAAAGCCCTAATTATAATATAGATCACAACATAACATCATTGTTTTTTACAATGGCAGCATTATAATAACATTATAATACTTGTGCAGGCATATCACTTTTTAGAAATTATTTTTTGTGCGATTTCAAAGCACGTCATATACAGGCACGGGTGTATAGCGCTGTTATATGCATTATTAACCGTGAAATGTAGGTACCAAACCTGACAAGGCTTCCTTACAACCTGTAACACCTACAAATAATAAAGAAATCTCATTGTTTTATTCTCTGTAGATACACAGGCATCAATTTTTCACCCTCAGCTCTGTATATACAGATGACCCGGTCTGTCAAGCACATTTCTTAGGGACTGCTGCCATCTGCCAGTAAAAAGCAAAACTGCATACACTTTTACAATACAGTTCTCTTATTTTTTCACTGAAGCTCGTTAAAAAGACATGTTCAACTTTGCAGATGCACATGTAAGCATCTGCATGCTATTCTCACGGGAGTGACAAATTTGGACTCGCATTCACTCCACGTGGAAATCGCGGGACAAACAGCTGGGTGGTTAATTATTACATTATCTGTTTGAAACCCTGTTAATACAGCTTTAATAAAACTATTCTGATTTAGTTTTTCGGAAACAGCACTTTTCAGAAAACCACTGTCTGCCTAGCATTTCCCTTTACTCATGTTAGAATTTGGTTCAGAGTTATAAGAACATAAGAACTTCAACGAGAAAAAGCCTTTTGGCCCACCTATGCTCGCTCGCTTTTGTTACCACTCAGGAGAGGAAAAACAAAAACTCCTAACCAGGTTAGTAGGGGAAATGCAACTCTGTCTGGCAGCCTGTTCCAATGGTTCACCTCCCTTTCCATGAAAAAGCTCCTTCTCCCCTCAGTTCTGAATATGCCCTTCTTCAGCTTCCACCCGTGGCCCCTGGTTCTGTTCTCTGGGACCTGTGAAAAATAATTCTCAGCCGTTACTTTGTTAAACCCCTTGACAATTTTAAATACCTCTATTAAGGTACGTTCGTTCTCGGCAGCTTTTTTACAGCGATCCTGTGGACTTGTTATTAAAACTTTTAATGTTTTTTATGATCTTAGGAATTGGTTTTTATTTGTATTTTACCTGTTTTGAATTGACTGTTTATTGTTTGTTTTGTTTTATTATTATTGTTATTACTATGTTCCTGATTTTGTTTTTTCATATTGTGCAGCACCCTGAGACACCTTGGTAAGGAGGGTGCTATATCAAATTAAAGTTGTAATTATTATTATTATTATTATTATTATTAACACTAAAACATGACAAGATGGTTTATACAGTTGTAATGGTAGTCAGATGTAAAATGTCGAAAATACTGAGTATATGGGGGTTGCAGCAAATTGCTTCCAAGTCATCCAATTTTATAAATTGTACAGCTGCAAATGTAAGATTCAGATTTATTAATCTGCATTAGTTTGGTGCTAGTATTTTCACAAAACAATTCCTACAGTAAATGCGCTATTAAAATTGAATTTGCATTTAAACATCAAGTACACACTGGCAAATATCAGCGCTGTTTCCTGTTTGCCGATCACTGAAGTAGTTTTAATTTGTACAGAAACTTGATTATTTTATGTCAGAACACAATATTCAAGTCGTGGTTATGCTTTTCTCAAGTACTCTTAGAACAAGCTGGTATTTTTCTCAGTACTGATGCAAGAACAGCGTAGCTACGGAAGTGTATTGCTGCCACCTAAAAAAAAAAAGAAAAAAGTTTTACAAAAAAAAATATCTAAAGGAATTTTTTTTTTCCGTTATTACAAAAAGTGCTGTCACAAAAAACAAATCTTGTTGAGCAAGTAATAAAATGTTTTTGTCTTGTTACACAGAAGTATTATAATCCCTCCCTCAAAAATCAGCAAAAAAAATAAATAAATAAATAAACTGGATTGTGAGTGCCAGATTTTTCAAGCAAGCTGGGAGCACGACTTTTTGTTTTTGTTCCATCTTCAAACACCACTGGTGCCACTTGTTTGTTGTGTAAATAGAAAATTAGAGTCCTGAAGAAATTCATTTGGAAGAAGTTCACACATCATGGTGATTTTGCCTCAGATTATCCTCTGAAAACTGAAAAGAGGAAACAAAATGTCAAGATTGAATTTTTTTAGCTCAACAGTCATGGTTGACCCACTTTGTAAAATAAGCAGTCATTGAGGCTTCTTACAAGATTTGCTATACTCTGGCAAAGAAGAAAAAGAGCTTTAGTGATGCAGAAACTATAAAAGAATGTTTCATTGCTGGGGCAGAAGTTTTGTTTGATTGTTTGATAATTTCTCAAACCGAGATGCCATTTTGAGGGAAATTAAGAATTTACAGCTGTCAGACTCCACATGCTCACGAAGAATTGAAGATTTAAGTAATGGTGTGATTAAGCAAGTGATAAATGAAGTCAGAGCAGCCAAGCACGTATATTTGGCTGTTGGTGAATCTACAGATGTCAATGATATTGCACAGTTGATGGTGTTTGCACGCTACTGTATTGCAAATGCTCATCCTGTTGTGTACACATATGAATTAGTGTGCCTCCTTCCCCTTCATGGGGAGACTAAAGGTACTGGTATTTTACAAGCAATTGTAGCTTTTTTTGAAGAGCACAAGCTTTCATTTGACAATGTAATTAATGTCACTACTGATGGTGCATCTGCAATGAAAGGGAGGGAAAAGGGATCTGCATCACTTCTGCAGAAGAAAATTGGACAGAACTTATTAATATATCACACAGTATAATTCCTCAGCAAGCATTTTGTGGCAAAATTAAAAGTGCTGCAAAGGGGAAGGTTTTGGAGAGATTTATTGCACTGCTCCCTCATATTAAAGATTTCCTGGTATCAAAAGGATAGATGCGACTTGAGTTGGATGACCTAGAGTGGCTGCTGAAACTTTCATTTCTGTGTGACATAGTGCAGCATTTGAATACTCTGAATGTGATTTTATCAAGGAAAGACCAATCTTGTTACAACAATGCTAGATGCAGTCAATTAATTTTGTGCAAGGCTTTTGTAGCTTGATTGTCATATCAAAACTATACACATTTTCATCATGTTCAGGCAGTTTTGGAACAGAATGGGCAAGACCGGTGTCAGGAAGTGAGTGTGTGGTGAAGAATAGACTGTCAATACAGAGGTAAATTGCACAAAAACATCTGTGTTTTATTAACACAAACTGCCCCCTATACCATCAGTGCTGAAATAATAATAAAAGAGTAAAAAATTGTAATCCACGAAAGTGTGCTCCAGTGGTGGTGTGCAGGTTCTTAGGGTGCTGTGAAAGTGTGCTCCAGTGGTGGTGTGCAGGTTCTTAGGGTGCTGTGAAAGTGTGCTCCAGTGGTGGTGTGCAGGTTGCTTAGGGTGCTGTGAAAGTGTGCTCCAGTGGTGGTGTGCAGGTTCTTAGGGTGCTGTGAAAGTGTGCTCCAGTGGTGGTGTGCAGGTTGCTTAGGGTGCTGTGAAAGTGTGCTCCAGTGGTGCTGTGCAGGTTCCTTAGGGTGCTGTGAAAGTGTGCTCCAGTGGTGGTGTGCAGGTTGCTTAGGGTACTGTGAAAGCTCCTGTCATCTCCATCTGTAAAAACAAAACAAAACACAGGGGTCCAGCTGCATTAACGTCAGCGTAAGTGGCCGTACTCGCGTAGCTGTGTCCCCTTTGTACTGCAACACTCCTCCCTGTGATCAGTGCGGCACCACGCTCTATCCACCCGCAGCATAGCTGATCACAATGGAGTTGACCCATCTCAGAGATGGCGTACCACCTAACTTACCTGACGGTCGGGAGATGGACTTGCAGCTCAGATTCCTTCTCTCCCTGTCACACCTGGCCAGCCATTTCAACATGCCAGACTACATTGTTCAGCTCATAGAGGAGGTCTCCTCTCGCTTTCAGGATTTTCAAACCCTGACGCCTGCTTCAATGCATTGATGATCCTTCCACAGCCAATTTAATAAAAATATCAGAAGCATGTGAAGTGCTGGGCTTCTCTAAAGCTGATGTGCAGATGGGACTGATTGACCTGCTACATGACTCATCATTAACAGCAATGAGAAATAACATAACAAGCCTTGCATTTTGGTTTCCGATTCCTGACCAGAAATACCCAACAATAAAGGACGCTGCTTTGAAGGTCCTTTCGGTATTTGGATCCACAAATTGCTGTGAAAGTGCTTTTTCCTCAATGAAGCAAGTGCAATCTGTGCATCGCAGTACTGTGACTGATTCACACCTACGTCAGTTATTAAGACTGGCAGAAAGTGATATATTGCCGCAGTTCACAAATACTGCAAAGGAGAAAATGAAAACTCAGCTATCCCATTAAACAGGGAAGCATTTGTACATAGTAATTTGAATGTACTCAGCCTTTGTAAAGTATCATTGCCAAATTGGAGAAATATGTTTGGGTATGTCCAGCCCTCGAGAACTTTCATTTGTTTTTGTTTTGTTTTGAAGATTCGGCCCTCACAGTTCTTCAGCACCCCTGATATAGCTTATGTGTAGGCAGCAGTGTGGAGTAGTGGTTAGGGCTCTGGACTCTTGACCGGAGAGTCGTGGGTTCAATCACCAGTGGGGACACTGCTGTTGTACCCTTGAACAAGGTACTTTACCTAGATTGCTTCAGTAAAAACCCAACTGTATAAATGGGTAAATGTATGTAAAAATAATGTGATATCTTCTGACAATTGTGAGTCGCCCTGGATAAGGGCATCTGCTAAGAAATAAATAATAATAATAATAATGTATCTTAAAATGTTTTCTTACCCGGTCTTGCTTGTTTTACTGTTTTATTGTTCTGTTGTTCATTTTTATTTCTTATTGTTACTTTTTATAATATTTATTAATATATCGTGAAAGGCGCTATATAAAAATGATTGATTGAATACTTTAAAATGTAACTTTCTCACTACCTGATGCACATCAATTATATAGAAAAATATAGAAAATGGCTATTATTCCCCACAAACTTTGCTTTTGTGACCAGGACAGTTATATTTTGAAATTTACCTATTTTCAATGAGAAAACGGGCGAATTTGTGTCTTTTCGTTCACATAAAGTCAGAAAAAAACAACATATGAATCCAAATTAACATGTATTTATACTAAAGTAATACAAAAATGACTACAAAAGATTTAGAAGTGAGTAGTTTTTCGAGATTTATGATTATACTGTAAATCACTTTCACGAATCAGCCCCCAAATGTAGTCTCCCATCATGTTCTTGTTATACTGCGCTTGGTAGCAGTGTTCAAAGTCCAGTATATCCTGGTGGAAGCGCTCGCCTTGATCCTTCGAGTACGCTCCCATGTTCTCCTTGAATTTATCAAGATGAGCATCAAGGATATGGACTTTGAGGGACATCCTACAGCCCATTGTGCCGTAGTTCTTCACCAGAGTCTCAACCAGCTCCACATAGTTTTCGGCCTTGTGATTGCCCAGGAAGCCCCGAACCACTGCGACAAAGCTGTTCCAAGCCGCTTTCTCCTTACTAGTGAGCTTCTTGGGGAATTCATTGCACTCCAGGATCTTCTTTATCTGTGGTCCGACGAAGACACCGGCTTTGACCTTTGCCTCAGACAGCTTAGGGAAGAAGTCTTGAAGGTACTTGAAGGCTGCCGACTCCTTATCTAGAGCTCTGACAAATTGTTTCATAAGGCCCAATTTGATGTGCAGTGGTGGCATCAGCACCTTCCGGGGGTCCATCAGTGGCTCCCACTTGATGTTGTTCCTCCCCACAGTGAACTCGGTCCACTGTGGCCAGTCCCGCCTGTGGTAGTGCGCCTTGGTGTCCCTGCTGTCCCAAAGGCAAAGATAGCAGGGAAACTTGGTAAAACCGCCTTGGAGACCCATCAGGAATGCCACCATTTTGAAGTCTCCTATGACCTTGATGCCATCTCAGAAAAATGCAGATATGTATTCACTTAGGCAGCTGGAGCTAAACTGAACTTGTGGGCTTAAGGCCCCTGTATTTATACTACTTTTTATATTACTGGAAAGTTCTAGAAGTTACTCCAAGTTTACTCAGCACTGAATCTATCTGGAATGTTCTGGAAAATAGGTACATTTCAAAATATCACTGTCCTGGTCACAAAAGCAAAGCTTGTGGGGAATAATAGCCATTTTCTATACTTTTGAGGCATAAGCAATTAGGAAATAACACTTACTACCCAGGAACCAAAAAAAAAAAAAAATTGTTACACGGTTTTATTATAGAGCATGAGGCTCCTCATTAATGAAAGCTCATTCCAGCATGGTACCGCTACATTTAAAAGATTTGTGCAACCTGTCATACTAATAATTACCGGTGTGTTCATAAAGGCTTTCAAATATATATGTATAGCCCTTTACATCACTTTTAAAGAGGTTTTTATAGACAAAACATGAGGCATTTTGAAAACTTGTGAAATTAACCTTTATGTTTTGTTCATAAAAACCTCTTTAAACTGATGTAAAGGGCATCATCAAACTTTATTATAGAGCGCCTTTCATACAAAAAGTATATCAAAGCGCTATAGAGGACAAAACAGAAGAAAATCAAAACACAACACTTTTGTATAGAAATTAAAGAAAACAGCAGTTTAACCCTTTTCAGTCCATTTATTAAGTGCGTATCAGGCGCATCAGGTCCAATTTATTTTCACATGCGCAGTTAATTTTAGACGCACTGTTTAAAAGTATTTTTTTTCCACAGTCAAACGGGTTTAAAAGGCCCTGCATATCAACAAAGCACTCACTAGGCATCTCCAGCCCCGCCCCACACTTTCATTCGCTATAGCTTTCACATATGCTAATAAATAAATAATAATAATAACAATAGTCGTATATACCGATCAATCATCTCCTGATAAGTCGTTTTTATCACCAAGCGCCTCAATAATGCGATACAAGTCATTATTTTATTACTATAACAGTCAGCTTGTTTCCTTATGGCCGCTGTTATTTGATGCCAGGGGCAAGTATGACTATTCATGAGATACGCCCTTTTTTTTCGGCTTGTCTCGGCTCCTGTCGCTCACACTCAGCCATTGAATGGTTTTCTCTGCTTTTTCCGGAGAAAAAACTACTAGAAACCCGTTTTTTGCGTCTTTTTGATGATGTCGGACAGGGTCCGACATTGGACCGGAAAGGGTTAACATTCAGTTAAAAAAAGATAATCTAAAAAAACTTAACGTCATGAACTGCTGTAGCATTTCTGACATGAGGTGGCAGTGCATTCCACAGTCTGGGAGCATAGGGACTAAAAGCTCTCTCTCCCTTCTTTTCTGTGTACACTTGTGAGAAGGTATATATGTGACTAGAAGCTCCTTTATATAATATGTTGCCATACTATAAGTGCTTAATTACAGGCAGCCATAGGAACCAGACAACACAAGCAACTGCAAACTGCCGTCATCAGGTAAGACATAGAACATGCAGCTCTTTCCAGATGACACCAGAGACATCCATCATCATGGTCCACTGGTGCTGTAGCCATGGATACACATGTACACTTCAACACATACACAACCGCTTCAGGCTGCAGAACTGCATCAGATTTACAAAAATATAACTATTTGCATGCACTATTGATCTCAATGCTAGTATGAAAGTATTTGATACGTCTCAATGCACCATTACAGTTTTCTAGCAATTCAAAGCATTCAAATAACCTTGCTATCAAAATTCCATGCAACTCTAAAAACTGGGTTGGGGAGGAGGACAACCATGCCCACTCATTCTCTTCTTTAGCCCCCATGTGGTTGCTTTTAAGCCTTATTGTAGCCGTAAGTCTTATATCTTTAAATGGTATTCCTCATCTGCAGTCTTTTACTATCTGTAAATAATAGATGAACCCAGCACCCTCACAACTTTACACCCTTATAGCTTGCTTTGAGAAAATCACCTCTAATTGACCCCATTTTACTTTTCTAATACATTCCAAGCCCTGCACAACATAGCATACGTGCAACGAGAAGGAAATCCAATCCCTCCAGAACTCATCTGAGATATCTATTCATTATCCTGAACATCTGTAATCATGGCATGTGCTGTACAGAGAGCCCTTTCCACTCGTCCCTCCCGCCAGACCTCCAAAGCTTCAATAAGCTCTTGTAGCAAATGAGAAGGTCACTGCTGCTCTGCCAAGCAGTGAAGAGCAACACTCATTACTGCTGTTCTCAACGCCACAAGTTTGTGCGACACAAAGATGTTTTTTACCTATTGATTGGAACACATTAACAACCAAGTTCATCATTTACATGTAGATCACTGAAAAAAAAACATTCAATTCAGTTCAAATGATATTAGCGGTTATGAAAAGTTAGGATTCAAAGGATCATTCCCAGTGTTTTACCTGTACGTGAGAAAGACTTGATAACATGAATGTGATATTTAATTCCATGCTTAGAAGTACACATCAGACTCCGGAGTGCTGCCTCTCAGGGCTGTGTCATTTGGTTAAGATGTTTTGTCAGCATCATGTCTGGAAAACCTCTCTTGTGCTAGGACAGGATGTAATATATAATTAGGGCATCTGTGTTTCTGTTTTTATTATTTAAAATTTTCAGTGCTTATTTTCGAAATCGTTTTTTTTTCGGGCTTTTGCTTTTTATATATTGTATGAAATTATTGTTTTGGGTTACTTTCCAAAATACTTGGGTATTTTTTTCTGTCACAATATGTATAGTAACTCAACAGTATTTGCAGACTTAAGTGGTACCTTCTTTCCTTTGCTGTCTTCTTCAACGAAATCCTTATGGTCACAGGCACATTCTTCTGGGGTTTTTGTGTGTATAGGCATGTTTTTACATTTCCACAATTTGCAATTTTGTTTTAAATCCTACCTATAACTGTATATAGCTTTAAAAGCTGCGAACAAGTCTCCATTCCTGATTGTAATCTCGTTTTAAATTTCACAAGCTGAGTCTCCAATAGAAATGTAGTAATATGCTGCCACTCAGTAGTTGGGGTGGATTTAAAGTATCCAGATTAAATCAATGATAGATACAAGGCAGGAAGGAGGGACCTTCACAAGTGACAGAGTGAGGTCAAAGAGGTCAGGCTAACGAGATTGTCTTGTAGGACCGAAGGAACTTTCATTTCATTGGTTCTTTGTTTCCCGGGGGCAGGGTTTTGAGAATGGCTTCTTTTTGGATCTCAGTATGAAAAATATTTTAATTAGCAATTCACGTCAAGTATAATAGTACCCCCAAAATATTCTCCTTTTTCTTGGTTAACCCCCTGAAAGACATAGTTAGGGAAAATATTCCAAATACTACCCTTATTTTTAATATAGTTCTTTATCCAACTTACTTTAAAAATAATATTTGAATTCTTAAAATCCAAGACATTAAGACCACCTTGTTCTTGTGTGTTTAAATATAAAGGTTTGTTTTTCCAAATTAAATTATATAACGCTTATCAAGCTCATTTATTACATATTGAGGTACATCTAATGAAAGTGGTGCATAAACTGATCTGGATAATCCTTCTGTCTTTGATAGTAAAACACGTCCAGATAGATATATCCCACAGCCAGGAAATACATTTTCTATAATGGGACCAAAGTGTAACCTACTTCTTTCTTTTTGATTTTTACAAATCTTAATCCCAAGATATGTAATTACATTTTGTATTGGACTATCACATATTTCCCTCAACTCGCAATTTTTTAAAGCAAATAACTCACATTTTTGTATATTTAAAGTCAATCCAGATACAGAAGAAAACATCTCTATACTCTTAATAGCCTTTACAACTTCCCCTTTGTCTCTCAAAAAGATGGTGATATCATCTGCTAATTGACATGTCTTCAATTCTTTTCCTGATATATCTATGCCTTGGCATGTATTTTCTATTAAAGCCAAGTTAGAAGCAAGAATTTTGTGAATTTTGGGCCCCAGTACCTTTCCAATTGTACCTTCAAATTTGCTTGATGCTTGACAAGATTGGCCTAATTGCTTCTCCTAACTTGGACTTTTGTGTTTGCTATCATATGGCAAGCCAAATTATCATTTAGAGATATCTCTAATTCATTTATAGATATCTCTAAATATTTGAAGATATCTCTAAATCATTTCCAGATATCTCTAAATATTTGAAGATATCTTCAAATATTTAGAGATATCTCTAAATCATTTTAAGATATCTAAAATGCATTTTTAGATATCTTTAAATCATTTGAAGATATCTTTAAATGGAGCTTTAAATGAGATATCTAAAATGCATTTTTAGATATCTTTAAATCATTTTAAGATATCTCTAAATGTTTTTGAGATATCTTTAAATACTTTTCAGATATCTTTAAATCATTTAGAGATATCTCTAAATAACGTCCTATTCATTTAAAGATATCTGCAAATCATTTGAAGATATCTTCAAATAGCTTCCTGTTCATTTCGAGATATCTCTAAATCATTTAGAGATATCTTTAAATAACTTCCTGTTCGTTTAGAGATATCTCTAAATCATTTGAAGATATCTTCAAATGAACAGGAAGCCATTTCAAGATATCTCAAAATGACTTCCTGTGAAAATGCTCTATGTTTTCAATGGACTTCCTGTCCATTTAAAGATATCTTCAAATGAACAGGAAGTTATTTAGAGATATCTCTAAATGTTTTAGAGATATCTCTAAATGAACAGGATGTTATTTGAAGATATCTTCAAATGATTTAGAGATATCTTTAAATGAACAGGAAGTTATTTGAAGATATCTTCAAATGATTTACAGATATCTTTAAATAATATGTGGATTTGGCTAGCATGGGATTTAGAGATATCTTAAAATGAGGGTTTTAAAGATATCTCTAAATCATTTAAAGATATCTTCAAATAACTTCCTGTTCATTTAAAGATATCTGTAAATCATTTGAAGATATCTTCAAATAGCTTCCTGTTCATTTCGAGATATCTCTAAATCATTTCGAGATATCTATAAATAACTTCCTGTTCATTTAGAGATATCTCTAAATCATTTAGAGATATCTCGAAATAACTTCCTGTTCATTTAGAGATATCTCTAAATCATTTGAAGATATCTTCAAATAACTTCCTGTTCATTTGGAGATATCTCTAAATAGACCGGAAGTCCATTCAAAACATAGAGCATTTTCACAGGAAGTTATTTCGAGATATCTTGAAATGGCTTCCTGTTCATTTGAAGATATCTTCAAATGATTTAGAGATATCTTTAAATGAACAGGACGTTATTTGAAGATATCTTCAAATGATTTAGAGATATCTTTAAATAATATGTGGATTTGGCTAGCATGGTGCGCCAAACTGTCATTTAGAGATATCTTATAATGAGGGTTTTAAAGATATCTCTAAATCATTTGAAGATATCTTCAAATAACTTCCTGTTCATTTAAAGATATCTGTAAATCATTTGAAGATATCTTCAAATAACTTCCCGTTTATTTAGAGATATCTCTAAATCATTTAGAGATATCTCGAAATAACTTCCTGTTCATTTAGAGATATCTCTAAATCATTTGAAGATATCTTCAAATGAACAGGAAGTTATTTCAAGATATCTCAAAATGACTTCCTGTGAAAATGCTCTATGTTTTCAATGGACTTCCTGTCCATTTGAAGATATCTTCAAATGAACAGGAAGATATTTAGAGATATCTCTAAATGATTTAGAGATATCTCTAAATGAACAGGAAGTTATTTGAAGATATCTTCAAATGATTTAGAGATATCTTTAAATGAACAGGAAGTTATTTGAAGATATCTTCAAACGATTTAAAGATATCTTTAAATGAACAGGAAGTTATTTCGAGATATCTTTAAATGATTTAGAGATATCTTTAAAACCCTCATTTTAAGATATCTCTAAATGACAGTTTGGCGTGCCATGCTAGCACAATCCATATGGTTTCCATAGTATTTAAAGATATCTGTAAATCAATTTGAGATATCTTTATTTCATTTTTAGATATCTCAAATTGATTTACAGATATCTTTAAATTAATTTTAGATATCTTAAAAACTGCACAATTAAAGATATCTGGAATTCAATTTGAGATATCTTGAAATGTTTTACAGATATCTCTAAATATTTCAAGATATCTTAAAATGCAATTAGAGATATCTCTAAATGATAATTTGGCTTGCCATACTATCACCCCTTTAAACGGCTGTTGCGTTTTTCTAACTTGTTTTTTTACACTGACAATTTTTTTGTTATAGATATTACTTCTTTTTTTACTTCATCAAATAATGAATAAAGCGAGGGAAAGATATTTGAGAATGTGTATGGTAGACAGACAGACAGGCAAGCCACGAGAGTAATAAGTCAAATAAAATAAAAGTAATGAGAAAAGATTTGAAAGTAAGATAGGGACTTTTTGACAGTGTTCTAAGAGTAAAGATGTTATTGTTTTAATTGCTAATGTACATCCATCAGTGGTAGAAACAGTATGTATATTTTGTAACTTGATTTTTACGCAGCTACAAAAGTAAAATGTTATGAATGGTTCAAAATGTACATATGAATGTCAGTGCTAAAGAGCAGTATACTAAGAGATTATAATGCTTGAAACAAAACAGTATTCTCCTTGATATACTGGAGTTATGAACTTAGCCCAATAGAAGTCATTTGTAAAGCATTAGATCTCTTCATTAAAGGCCATATACATGTCCTTTGCATTTTTTGGCCATGGTTTGACTTCAATGAGTGTGCATTTGCATACACCCATTTTCCAGTAGCACCCACAGCAAGAACAGACACATAGTGTCCTGAATCAACACCCTGTCCCTGGTGTTTGATAATGGAAGATAATTGGTCATTCCTGTTGTCCACAGTAATTTTGCTCTTCTGCACAGCAGTAAACTTAGCATTGTGTCACTTTGTAACGGTCCCGTCTGGTTTGGTTTCCAAAAGCATAAGCTGTTCCTGCTGATTGAATAAGTTGATGTTTCATGATTGGAGAAGTGTTGCATTGCTTACATTTGCTACCAGGAATGGTTGCCCATTTGTCATTTCTATTGAACATTGGTCTTATCAATGGGAATGCATGATAGTACAGTGCTATTATATGTGGCTTCCCAAAAGTAGGCCTCAGTGTGAGGTGTGTGTTGACTTGGGCCACATATCATCTCTGCTTGTTGGGAGACATTGTCCTGTGCGAGAATTTGTTTAATAAAGACACATGTGCTGCTTTACAGTGCAGTAAGCAGACGTTGTAGGTTGTTTTGCATTTTCAAAGAGACATTGATGGAAAGGTTAACAAGATATGTTGCTGTCATGAGTTTTTGAAGCATGACTCCTCTTGGTTTTTATGGTATCTTTCGCGCTCCTGAAGTCTCTTTGACTCTGGGTTTTTATGATAGCTTTCACGCTCCTATAGTCTCTTTGCCTCTGATACAAGCTGTTGTTGTTGCCTTTGTGTTTGGATATGTGGGTCCTGATGGTTGGGATGTAATTGTTTTCGTTGTTTTGGTTCTGAGTTATTTCGGCAATGTTCCTGCAGTTGTTGTTTTCGGTCTGGCTGTGGTTTGTAAATTCCTTGCTGTTCTGTTTTAAACTTTGGGGCATGACTGGTGTGGTGTTGTATTGGGGCATGATTGGTGTTGTGCTGCAATAGAAAGTTCTGCGGCTCTGGTTCTTCATAAAGTTGTGCTTTCTGCTGTTGTGTTTTGTGCTGTGTCTCCAAGTAATACTAATCTGGCTGTTTGTGTTGTTGAGTTTGTCTGTTTAGTTGTTGGTCCCAATGATGTTATTCCTGCTGCTGTTGGGCTCCGGCCTGTGTTTCATTGCGATGCTGATCCTGCTGGAATGTGTTACAGTGTGATGGTATTCCTGAATGTGCTGTGTTTGCTCTGGAGATCTTACTTGGATAGTTGTGTGATGATATTCCTGAATGTGCTGTGTTCGCTCTGGAGATCTTACTTGGATAGTTGTGTGATGGTATTCCTGAATGGGCAGATTCCGTTCTGAATATGTTACATTGACAGTTGTGCGATAATAACTCTCAACGGGCTGTGATTGGCCAGGAGATGCTACATGGACAGTTGCATGATAGTAACTCTCAATGTGCTGTGATCAGTCTGGAGATTGCTGAAATTGTGGTTGGGATCCATATAGGGCAGCAATGTGGAGTAGTGGTTAGGGCTCTGGACTCTTGACCGGAGGGTCGTGGGTTCAATCACCAGTGGGGACACTGCTGCTGTACCCTTGAGCAAGGTACTTTACCTAGATTGCTCCAGTAAAAACCCAACTGTATAAATGGGTAATTGTATGTAAAAATAATGTGATATCTTGTAACCATTGTAAGTCGCCCTGGATAAGAGTGTCTGCTAAGAAATAAATAATAATAATAATAATAATAATAATAATAATAATAATAATAATAATAATAATAATAATATCCTTTTGGTGATTCAAGTGGTATTCACATCATTGTCTTTGTTGTTTTCTGTTGAAAGACATGATGGTTCTAGTATTAGTATTTTAATCCTTAATATTATTGTATGAGTATCCATAAGCATAATGTGATACAAACAGACATGGGGTCAAATGCATTTACATTTAAATGTAAATGACTGCATGCATTTGAAAATTGGAATTTGCTCAATGCAAATGTCATGTATGTACAACCAAACTAAATACAAATGCAAATATGTCACAAATGCTAAATGCATTTCAAATACTTTGGCATACAACATTTGTTAATTGAGCAATTTATTATCATGAATTTGGCACAGGCCTTTACCAAAGTGACATAGAATGAGTATAGTTTATATAATGGCAACATAAACACAGTAGTCACGTAATTAATAGTAATTTCCAGGTATGTACCAATATCAGAAGCTTGTTACATAAAACAGTGTTTCTCAATCTTGGTCCTGGGGCCCCACTGTCTGCTTGTTTTTGATCCAACTGAGCTCTGAATTACTTCATTGAACCCTCAATTGAACTAATTGTCTAATCAGAGCTTTTGAATGATTTTGAGCTCTAGTTGCACAGGCCCCAATTAGTTCTAATCTTGGACTACCTAATGTTAACTCAGGTAAGGTAGTCCAAGATTAGTCCTGATCAGGGTCTGTGGACCAGCAAAAATAGTTGGGTATTGCAAGTTATGTCTAACATTGCATGAAGTAACTAATTGTTAGTTAGATTGGGGGATGAATGTAATAATTGAGATCTCAATTTGAACAATAACAGCAGAACAGGGGGTTCACACGACCAGGTTTGTGGAAAAAGTGACATAAATGAGATATATATATATATGTGCATTACACAGTATTATTTTTACTTGTTTTGATTGTAATGTTTAATAAACATGAAGTTGTGTAAAGTGGAGTCCTTTAGTTTGCAACTTTCAGGTTGATGAACTTTACTAGCAATAGTAAAATGATTATTTCTCTCACTTTATTATGCACAATATTATAGAAAAGTATTTAAATGCACTTGAAATTGAAATTGTTTGAAGCTTTTCCATTATTTTAAATACAAATGAAAATACTTGTATTTCAGAATATACAAATACCAAGTCAAATGCAAGTAGTGCACATTATAAAGAAAACACAATTTCAAAGAATCCAAGAAAACAGAAATATTGTTGAAACACAGAAGGTACAGTAGATAAGAGTGTAAGCAAGCAATCAGTAAAAGCAGGTGTGTGCCCTTCATGCATTTGTAAAATGTTGTGTGTGTGAAATAATAGAACCGAAAATAGATTAAAAACAACATTAAACTGTAAACTATAGCAAATAAACTAACATATGGCTCAGATTTAACCCATAACGTTTAAGAATTATGTAGAATTCCAAATGCCTAAACACCAGTGTTCTGCCCAATGACATATCAACACTGCTGTTTATTAATAGAACACTTCTATTTTACCATATACATGTACCTAGATATTAAACGTGTCACAAATTATTTGGTTTTACAGACTTAATGTATGAAAGTAAGACAGATGTACCCATAATACAGTCAAATTTAATGTCACTCCCTGCTTATTATAATTATAATTGAATTGAAATGTCTGACTATAATGTATGCTGTTTGTAAATAGGCTGAGAGAAACTTTATTTTATTTTAAAATGCTTTCCTGCTTAAACATGTTGAAATCGTTTATATCGCTAAGGAAGATGCATTGATATATTAATAGCATTTGCACGATGTTCGTTTAATAAAGTATTGGAACTAAATAAAATACGTGAAAGTATATTAATGCCTAAAGTCGCATGTCTCTGTAGAGTTTTACACTTGGTAAACTGAAAGAAAAGCTGTCTGGGGTCTTCTAATTACACAAGCAGCGTAATGCATTTACAATACATAGTTAATGGCGTATTAATAATGCAGATGTGTAAATAATGCAAAATGAGCAAAATGCCTTGCTGGTAGAATTGTCTTGTTTTATAGCAACATAACCTAGCAATAGAACAATAAAATGAAACACAGTAAATAGTGAGGAATATATTTATTAACTTACCGTACGGTATGTTGCTGGTGGACATGCAATTGGTAGAATGCAGAAAACCCTTGAAGCTTTTCACCGAATCTCCAGTGCCAAATCATTTACTTCATCAATCCAACAAAGAAATGTGTAATTTCCAGCTTGCAGTGAAGAAGTCATAGAAGTGCTAGTCATAGAAGGGCTAGTACTCGATGACATTCCGAATCGAGCCACATGATGGCACTTCAATACTACTTTATTACAGAATGAATCATTTCGCATTTCATTCCAATCTAAACTGGGTGAGTTTCTTGATTTGAATCGTGATTCAGTGAATGATCCTTGTATCTTGTGGGACGCAATAAAGGCTTTATTAGAGTCTCTGCTCGCTCCCTCACATACTTGCTCTATTTAATGATTTCAGTGCTCTCTCAGGATATAAAATCAATTGGTCCAAGTCTGCCCTGTTACCGCTGAATACTGCAATGACTGATATAGTTTTGCCTGCAAACATACAGGTAGTCAAGCATTTTAAATATCTTGGTGTGGAAATTCACCCATCTTTACACTCGACTGTACTCACTCAACTTTAATATGATTTTCAGGCAGCTGCCTAACTCGTTCCAAGCCTGTATATCCATAATAAAAATGAATGTACTCCAACCTATCAATTTTGTCAGTTCGATGCTTCCACTCCCTCCTCCTGTCAGATACTGGGATAAATTGCAGTCGACAATCTCTAAGTTCGTATGGAGAGGAAAGCGGCCACGTCTCAAATTCTATACATTGCATCATGAGAAATCCTCAGGAGGATTGTCCTTATCAAATTTAAAATGTTATTTTTGGTAATTTCTGTTGCAACCGATCACAGTGTGGTTTGATGCTGACACTCCTGTTTCATGATGACAGCTAGAAGAAAATGTAGTGTCTCCACACAGACTTCAAGATTTGGTTTATTCTGGTATTTGCCTTAAACAATCCTATAATCTCTTATTTGATCACAGTATGGCAATTAGTAGAAAACCACACTAAACTTTGAACAAAATGGTATTATCACTCGCCTGTTTTTTACAACACTGCGCTCTTGTCAGGCGGCCGCCCCTTTGTTTTCCCTCAGTGGAGAGATAGAGATGTTCACACTTTGGTGGATGTTACTAAAAACAACACAGACCTGCAATTGCAATATAATTTACCAGGTACTTCTCTCTTTTTTATTTACGTCTTCACTCTGTGTGCCTATTGTCAGAATTTTCGCACATACTCTTTTTATTTATACTATATGCTCTGAGCACACTCTTAAACTCAGGGGAGACGTTCAAGGAGGACAGAGATGTTTTAAATTCTTGTAAGTGGTTTTGTTTGTGCACTGGGCATGCTGTATGTCCAGACAACTTTTTAATTTTTAAGAAAATCACACAGACCCATTTAATTTGAAGTTTTAACGAATCAGAGCAGTAGTCGTGCTTTTTTTGGTTTATTAAATGCTTTAAAAATTGATCAAATGGTTGCAAGCTACTTTGGATCCCTGCTTATAGGCAGCCTGGGCATTTCCAGTGCCTTTACAGGTTTAACAGCATTAGTACTTCAATACAGTAATACACATGGTTATCATATGCTTAGCCTTCAGGCTACGTTCTAGAACATTCAATATATCACTCTCAACAGCTAAAATATAAATCCTATACCTTATAGCAATGCATCAATATAAAATAGATATTAAATTCAAATATATGCTTACCTTCCAGTATATGGAAGTGTAGTGTAGGATATATTGAAAAATAAGAACTGTCTTCAAAAGGCAGAGACTTGACTTCGACCAAACAGCAATCAGTTTTTCGGAGATCTTCAGATCATGGACCACACAACTTGTAGTTAGAAAGTTGTGCGATACTTGACTGGGGTTTTACCTTGGTTTTTATAGGATTTTCCCTCCATTTAATACATTAGGAGTCCAAATTAAATCAATCTGCCTTGTCAGTTCCTATCTTTGAGATAATGATATATTCTAGACGGTGCCAGTCAACTCTGTTTTCAAAATTAACTGAATGTGAGCTCATGGTTCACTATCTTCTACCCCTACTTTCCCTAAAAATTAGGTGAACTGGAGTTCACAGGGTCCTTGCTACCAAATACTGTACAACACAAGTACATGTGTATATATGAAAGATGTTTTTAATATGTAACACCAGATCTATTTAATTATATTAACCTGGGTCAAAAGAAATATGTGTCCCTCTTAGCCGCATATTATGTTACCTTTTCAGTGTGTTGTCAATGGGTCATTTTAACTTTATATACAAATGTGTGTTAGCAAAGTATTTGACAAAGAGTGTAGGGGTTTAGCATAAGCCTTTGAGTAAGACCACTAAGCATACAGTGGCAAGTCCAGTTATTTTAATTTAAATTCAAGCTATAATGAACATGTTAAATATAATAGCCTTATATTAACTTGTACCATGCTTGGACCAAGCCTGACCTCTCTCTGTTTCTAAAAGTTGCCTGCACAAGCAGGTTTCCACACACCTTGTTTACTTGCCAAGCCTCGTGTTTTAATTAATATGAAACTCCACTGTAAGCACTTTTCCAAATTCACTGCATGAAGTCATTTTTTGGCCGATTCATGAGACACCTGGACCAGTATCTTTTCAGATAATAAAAAAAAGCTTACATCCTAATTTCTCAGCTCTCATTATTTTCTTATAATATAATGAGATACAGTACATACTCCTGTCTTTCTTAAAGCACCTTCTGTTGGTTATCATTCAAGGTTGGCAAATCCCGCTTTTAAGAGCCAACACCGAATCCTGTTTTGAGGTGCCAAAGACTAAGCTTTATTTTTTGAAGGTCTAATGCCCTTCCAGAATTCTACTGTGTGTCTGAGACAAACATTTAATTCTTACACTTTTAAACTCTACATTTTCCCTGTGAATAAATATCTCACCTCTATTTATTACTGCAGTAAAACCTTTATATAAACTAAACATTTATATTCTTTAGTTTAATTTATATTGTAATGTCTAAAATACATTTAGTTTAGTTGGAGAAACTGAACTAATTCTTAAATTGATTAAATTAAATGAACATTATCGCAAATGTGTCTTAACAATATGTTTGCAATATTGTCAGTGCCATGCTTCTGTTATAATAAACTTTTACTATGTGCTTTCAACAGTTTAACTTTAAATGACATTATAAGATGTATTTCTAATTAATACTTCAGTATAACAGTTGCTCCTAGAAATTGTAATATTATTTTACTCCATTGATAAATCTTTTAAGCTTTTAATGGAAGGTCCAGTCAAGTATTTCCATTCGTTAATATTAAGGAGATCGCTCATTATAGAGAGGATCTTGGCATTTAAATGGCTGACTATCAGAAAATCCCTGCTTCATCGGCCAACACCAATGAGTCATTTTCAACACTGCCTGTACTACAAGCAGGTGAGAACAAGGTTATAACTTTAGTTGTGTTCCTTCAGCAAGTTTACTGTTAGAGTTACAGTTTATACTTTAAATTATTTTATAACATGTAGTTCCAATTCATATATGTCAATATAGCAATCTCTTATAAACTGCAATTCTATTTTACTTCATTGATATACACAAAAACCAAGAGGCTAATTTTTAATTAGGCACCTGCTTAGCAGCAAATGCAACCTTGAATATTAAAACTTAGGACTGCTCATAGATTTATTTAATGTTATTATATTATGTTTCTTATTTATTTAAATACTTTTGGTTTTTTTTACTATAATCAAATCTAGTTCGATTGCTTCTGGCATATTAACTGTGCTCCATAGATTCTGCCATTCTGCGCTCGCTGGATCAGAATGTTCTGAGGCACTGAGTCCAATTAAAAAAGATGCTTTTGCCTGATGCACTATAAAATTGATTTTAAGATTTTGCTGTTAACTTACAAGGCCCTGAATGGATTAGCACCTAGTTATTTGCAGGAGTTACTCACCCTGTATCTTCCAAACTGCACTCTGAGTTCACAGGATGCGGGGCTGCTGGTTATTCCTAGGGTCAACAAAAGCAACACGGGAGGTAGGGCTTTTTCTTGTAGAGCTCCTAAATTATGGAATGCTCTGCCTTCGTTTGTCAGAGAAGCTAGGACCGTTACAGTTTTCAAGTCAAGACAACAAACTCACTTTTATAAAATGGCTTTCTTTGTGGGTTTTAATGTAACTTTAAAATTGCTGCTTTTGTATTATGTGCATATGGTTATTTAAATATGTTATTTAAATGGTCTGATTATGGCAGTTTTTTTCTGCTATGTACTGTACAGTGCTTTGCGATACTTTTGTATAAAAAGCGCTATATAAATGCAATAAATAAATAAATAAATAAACATTAAACAAGCTCTTTTGCAGTTTCCTATTTTGGCCTATGCAGATTTTACCCAACCCTTTAACCTCCATACCTCTATACTGATGCTAGTTTGTGGGGGACTAGGGGCCGTGTTAGCACAAGTACAAGAAGGCAATGTGAACTAATCTGTGAAAACCCTGTGCTCACATATTAAGTACTTTAAATGCACGTGAAGTGAAGTGCAATCCCCGTGCCTAAATACAATTATCATTTTATATCCCGTGCAGCCGTATCTATACACCAACATTAACACACGCAACATACAACATAAAACACAAAAATACACACAGAGGCGGGGTACATTGCCACAGCGAGTCATAGCATATGCAAGTCACAGCCTTCATCCAGCAGAGAAAAATGATGAAAACTATAGTTCCTTTAAACTGGAAATATTAGCACTTAAGTGGGCTGTAATTGACTGTAAGTTTAAGGACTATTTGTGGGGTGTACCCTTTACTGTTCACACTGATAACAATCCCCTGGTACATTTGGGCACTGCTAGGTTAGGGGCCATCGAACAACAGTGGGCTGCGCAATTGGCTAACTATAAGTTTACTATCAAGTATCGCCCTGGACATAGCAAAATCAATGCTGACATCCTCTCTAGGAGACCAGAGGAATTGACCCCAGCTCTGCTGACAGCTCGAGTAGCAGTCCAGGTGATGCACCAAGAGGACAGCAGGACTACAGAGATGTCATGGACCCAAGGATCTGTGTGGTTCGATCCTGGTTAAGATTGAGGGAAAAGCCATGCAAGGCCAGTGAGAAGAAGGGGTCCTAGTGCGCCAGGCTGACGAGCCAGTGGAAGGTAGGAGATATGCAGAGTCTGGTGCCAACATTGCAAACCTATCCTCTGCAATGTAACTTTGATGCTGGCTCAGTCGTTTCAGTCGCTGTACCTGATGCAGCCTCGCTATCAGAGAGCAATTGCAAGAGTTTTGATTTTGCAGCCATTTGCACATCTGGCAAAAGAAAAAGTAGGTGTTTCTGGCGTGGATCCAAAATCGATGCTATAACTGCAAGTTTGGTGATGATAGGTCATTTGGTGTCATTCGATTTTCAAGAGAGCGACGAACTACAGACTTGAAATCCACAATACTTCTACTTTCGACAGCTGCGTCACTTTTGAGGTGAGTCTGGATGAGGCTGTTGCAAATGGGATACACACTTGAAATTGAAACAGACTGTTCTGCAGATAAAACTGTTTTAGCATGTTTTAAATCAGAGAGACCGAGTAGAATATCTTCAATCAGTTGCCACTGAACATCGTGTAGCTCAAGGGTTCGAGCATCTGCCAGTTTTGTAAATGTGCGATCCCACAGCACTGCTGTTATTGCCCATCTTTGTTCAGTCTTTCAAACATACCGTGAATTGAATTCCGGTGAGGTTTACATGACTGGATCAAGCAGTGTTGCTTTACCCAAAGCTGCATTATTTTTTTTTTCTCCATTGTTTTTTCTCCAGTGGAAGTGTGCAACTAGCCGACTTGCTGCAACAATAACATGATCAACACTACTGTTAGAAAAGCCGTCATTTATGGCAAGCTGTAATGTATGTGGAAAACAATTAACAGACTCCCATGACACATACCTCGGCATGTTGGCATTATCATGAACGCATGCAACAGCATGGCCAACAAGACCCCATTTCTCAACTGCAGTATTCAGCCTTTCAGAAAGATTTTCCGCTGTGTGTCATTCAGGCATGTTTTTTGTGTGAAGTACATCAAACTGAAGCTCCTGGTTTTCAATGTAATGACGTAATTGTGATGTAGCTTTCAGTGTTTAGTGCAGTCAAACAGTCTGTGGTAAGTGCCACTTTATCAGCGACCTGCAGTTGTCACGAAGTGTACTTGCACACTCTTCATAGCGTTTCTCCAGGCGTGCAGTTATAGTTTGCCTCAAAGGCACACGGTATTCCGGCTCCACAAAACCCATTAATTTGATAAATCCTGCACATTCAACAAAACTTACTGGCAGCATGTCTTCAGTTACCATGGTACACAAAAGCTCAGTTAATTTCTCAGCCCGGGTTGTGCTGCATCTAAGTGAATTTTCAGAAAAGAATGTTGTCAGCGGTATTGTCAACTTTATTTCCCGTTGAAACACATGGGTGCTTAAGATTTAAATGATTTATCATTGTTGCAGTGCTGCTTGAATAACTAAGTTCAGCATTATGTAATTTACATTTAACACACGCTTCTTTTACTTTTTCAAAATTATTCCACAGATTCCTCCTTTTCAAACAATCCATGTTAGCTAGTAGCTGATTCTCCTTCTCGCCCACGCTGATGTAACCATCAACCATAGTCATTTTCAATCTGTCACTACGCAGCATGCAAAATAGTATTTACATCACATTTTATGCATGTATGTTGAAACGTATTTATGTAGTTTTTTACTGTAGTTTAAAGAAATTAAATATATACTAAACATTTTAGAAAATGTTATAGTTTAAATGATTAAACGTTTAAAGTACAAATTATGTTTTATTTATAAATGTATTTTTAAAAAAATAAGAATGATCCTGGGTTTAAAAGGCATGTCATATGCAGACAGGCTAAAATAATTGAATCTATTCAGTCTTGAACAAAGAAGACTACACGGTGATCTGATTCAAGCATTCAGAATTCTAAAAGGTATTGACAATGTCGACCCAGGGGGCTTTTTCGACCTGAAAATAGAAACAAATCCACAAAGGGGGTTTAGATAAAGGGCATTCAGAAAAGAAAATTAGAGGCACTTTTTTACACAGAGAATTGTGAGGGTCTGGAACCAACTCCCCAGTAATGGTGTTGAAGCTGACACCCTGGGATCCTTCAAGAAGCTGCTTGATGAGACCCTGGGATCAATAAGCTACTAACAACCAAACGAGCAAGATGGGCCAAATGGCCTCCTCTCGTTTGTAAACTTTCTTATGTTCTTATGTGCCTCTGTTATGGGTGTGGTGCTGTTTGAGAGTCTTTCCTCTGCTATTATTATTATTATTTATTTCTTAGCAGACACCCTTATCCAGGGACAATTGTTACAATATATCACATTATTTTTACATACAATTACATTAGTTTTTACATACAATTACCCATTTATACAGTTGGGTTTTTACTGGAGCAATCTAGGCAAAGTACCTTGCTCAAGGGTACAGCAGCAGTGTCCCCCCACCTGGGATTGAACCCCACTACCCTCCGGTCAAGAGTCTACAGCCCTAACCACTACTCGACACTGCTGCCCATGGGTGTGGTGCTGCTTGAGAGCCGTGCCTCTGCTATGGGTGTGGTGCTGTTGAGAGCTGTGTCTGTATTTTCCTTGTATTTTCATTTTCCAAATATTATTATTATTATTATTATTATTATTATTATTATTATCCATTACTATTGAACATTGAATAGCACTGAACGTAGAAATAGTAAAAAACCTTGTAATTGAATTTAAATTTATTTTTGTATTATTAGCTTAAAGTATGTGTATTTTATTTGGTTTAAAGCTCAGTTTAAAACTTTGTTTTTCATCTTTCAGTATTGGCATAACTCCTCAAGACCCAACTTTGGCATCCCTTTAAAAGAAATTCCAAACATGCTGTATATTATTTCAATAACTGTTATTGCTGTATGTAGGACATGACATACTGTGCATCTTTCATGGCTGTTCTTTCAGACTGTTATGAGGCCTAATGAAGTGCTTAGCTGCTGCTCCTGGGAGCTGGTGAAAGAGTGAAGGCCATGCTGAGAATGGAGCTGTGAGAAGCTCAGGCTTTGTTCTCTGTGGACGCTGGTTTTCACTGTGTTCTTACAAACAGCATTAGCACCTCGGTGAGAGGTTTTTATTCCATCTCCCACTCTCATCTATGACCTTCAATAGGTTGCCTTTAATCTAGATCTCGATCTCCCTCATTCCTCTTTGTTTTCCTCTTTCTTATTTTTTAAGAGAGTTCACTGAAAGCTTGCACTGAAAGAAGCCTCAGCTGTTCCACTCACCCTTTTAAGCAGAACAGTGTAGCAGGATGGATTAACAGGAAGGAATATCTCGAATGTGTACTGGGAATGTAGGTGGTGATTCCAGCAGCCGCCCTGCCACATGCTCATTAACACTTTTAGCATTGAAAACATGTTTGGGATCAAATTTTCCAAACACTGTGGGTCATAATGTGCAGCACAATTGAGATTAGTATGGTTATTTTGTGTTTTGCATGCTATAGAACGCTATGTGCTTGTGACAGAAATATAATGAGTTCTGGTTGTAAATCTCCCTCTTGACCTGTGAGGGCACTAAGTAGCGAAAGGGAAAGGCTTTGGACAGGTTGATCAGACAGTTTATTCTCTGGGTCGGGAGGTCAGTCAGCCGTAATTGTTTACCAAGGGGTCATGCATAATCGCATAAAAGTGGCCAGAGAATTGTAAATCTTTTCCTTCGCTTGGGTTTCAGAGTTACGAGGAGACTGGAAGGACCGGGAGATATCCCCAAACTGAAATAGAGAGCTTGTGAGTGTTTTGTTGGTATTTTCTGTTTAGTAACTGTCTGTGTTTGTTTTGTTAAATAGCACTAGACAGCTAAACAAATCCGGAGCTGTCGCCAGGGGCCAGCACAAAGCCGGATCAACACAGCACTTGTTTTTCACCAATAGCACGTAATATATTGTACTTCACGACAAGCACTGAGAGCACTCACTTTGGAACAGTGATCGTGTGTGTCTAATTGTTTGTGTTTTGTACCGTGTTTATTATTTGCGGGACTGCAACCCTTTCTTTCATTACGGCACAATACACATTGCTGTGTATTACCAGCTCATTATTGTTTTCTGGCTGGTCATCAGACAGTTGGATTTCTAATCATTAAAAGCCTAATTTCAGCCGTACTTTGTTGTCTGTTTGTTATTTGGAATTACTGCATCCACACTGCACCTGCTATACACCTGCTACTAATTACCACTTTGCCACAAGTGGTGTCAGACACGGGGTGGATCGCAATGTGTTAGCGGAGCTGCTGGAGGCACTAGAGAGCAGACGGGATGCAGAGGAGAGAAGGAGAGAGGAGCGCTACACCACGCTCATTGAACGGGTAGGGCTGGCATTATCCACAGTGCCAGCCCCTACCGCAGCACCAGCGATGTCAGCACTGAAGGCTCAGGCAATGAAGATGTCGGCAGAGGACGACCCGGAGGCATACTTGGTGGCGTTTGAGCGGCTGGCTACCACTACAGCTTGGCCGCGGAAGTTCTGGGCAAGCCAGCTGGGACCCTGTCTGATTGGGGAAGCTCAGGCAGCCTACCAGTCGATGAGCGACCTCAATGCCGCCAGCTACGACCTGGTCAAACAGGCCATTCTCCGCCGCCTCAACATAACGGCAGAGACCCATCGGGTTCGGTTTAGGGAGTACCGAAGATCCCCGGAGACACGCCCCAGGGTGGTTGCAGAGCGGTTGTGTGACCACATGGTGCACTGGCTGACCCCCGAAACCAAAACCAACGTGCAAATGGGGGATGCAATAGTGGTGGAGCAGTTCTGCCATGTGGTCGGTGCCGATACCCAGGCTTGGATACGGCGCCACAACCCTGACACCCTGGAGGCCGTCATGAAACTGGCCGAGGACTACAATGACTCCCTAGTTTCTGCCCGGACCGGGATACTGTCGGCTCCTGCCCTTCGGAACAGCCGACCCGCAGCTCTCTCTCCTCCAACACCACCACCACCACCATCAGTCCCGGGACCCAGACCTCCGAGACCGCCGACCCCAATGGGCCACCTTGCCTCCCCTCCATGGAGACCAAGGTTGGCCCCCAGCTGGGGTAGAGGTGCTGCCCCTGCCCCGTTGCCATACCAGCAGCGGGACAGGTACTTAACCCCTGTTCCCTCTTTCCCCCCAACTTGTTTTAGGTGCAACCAACAGGGACATCTGGCTAGGTCATGCCCCGCTGCCATGGAGTGTGACGTAGCCGCATGTGATTGGGCACCTGAGATAGGTAAGCGTGGGGAAAATGGTCGGGAGGGGCCTTGTATGATTGATGTGGTTTCAGGCAATGTGAAAACCCATGTATTAGTGGACACAGGATGTGAGCAAACCTTGATTAGAACAGCTCTTGGGCGGTGTGTTGTGGCGGCCACGAGGTCAGGTGGCCATCTCCTGTATCCATGGGAATACGGGGGCATACCCCACCCTAAAAGTATATTTATCGGTAGGACCGATAAAACATCACCTGGTAGTAGGGGTGGCGGAAAGGTTGCCACACCCAGTTATTCTGGGCCGAGACTTGTAATGGAATTTTTATAACATCACACTTGCTTAGCTTGCTCAATAGCAAACAAATAGGTTTTAAGATAACAATATAGGTTGTAACGTTAAGTTTAAGTTGAAGCCTGTCCCAAGTCAATAGGACTAGCAGGACATGTAATTTGGAAAATAATAACTTTATGTGTAATAAATATAAAAAGTATAATTTGCATTATACTGAACTGACTGTTCCTTGGAACTCGCGGGGGGGGGGGGGGACCATCCCCCACCGACAGGGGTGGCAACAACCAATCAGAGACTTACTATTAATCTCCCCATTTGATGAACCAATGAGGATCTAAAAGTAAACAACTTTGCGGGTAACAAGGAGCAACCAGTTTAAACTAATTTTAGCTGTCATGTCTAGCATAAACTTGTCTTATGACT
>NW_026708898.1:0-5000 GCF_902713425.1 Acipenser ruthenus
TACACTGAGGGGCAATGGTAGCACAAGTATAGGGCAGCTGCAATGGGCCACCATGTGCGATTCAGGTTCTCTTGAAAGAAAACCTGAATCGAAAAATGTGGGGTTTCTCGTTCTGGTGAGTTGCTTCACCATTCTGTTAAATAATCTGCACGTCTCGTAGATTGCTGCTGCATTTTTTAACATGTGCTGTGTCAGTTTAGGTTGACAGTTTATTAATGTTAGTTTGTCTGTTACTTTGTTATTACAGCTTTATTAACATACACTTTGCCTATTGCTTATACTTATTCAGTTAATTTCATATGTTGATGCAAAGTAATACATATTTATTTATTTATGCCTCTACCATTTCAAGAGCTTTGCAGAGTTTTGTTTGTGCAATACTGCCCCCCAGTGGACAAAATGAGAAATGCAGAAACAGAACCTGCAAGATCTTTCTGTTAGATCAGGGGTGGTGTTTTTAATAATGACGCCCCCCCCCCCCCCCCCCGCCCCCCCCCCCCCCCCCCCCCCCCCCCCACCAAGACTTCCATTCTTGATGTCTCCACATCCAATAATTAACCTCATTCTTCTGTCCTACTTCCTGCATGCAAGATAATGTACCCCTGAGCACGTGGCTGCTACCTGCCAAAAACTGCCCCCCCCCCCCCCCTGCTAAATAGTGTCCCTCCTAGGCACGCATGCATTTTAAATGCTGTCCATTTGAATGGTCTCTCAGCACCAAGTAAATACTGCTGGAGGGGTCGGTTGCCAATACTGTGCATTGCTAGCTAGTTTCTCCTCGTAATGTTGTGCGCCTGTGCTAAATACCGTGCAAAGCTCTGCCTTTGGAACTTGACTAGACAAACCTGGCTTAACTCTCTGAGAATGTCAAACACATTTTTGGGGGGGTGTCTGAAAAATAATGGAATCCATGAAAGACCTTTTCAAAAAAGGGTGTTCTAGGTCAGAGCTTCCCATCCCAGGTCCTGGGGGGAACCCCAGCTGCGTGGGCTGGTTTTCATTCAGAGCTCTTGATTACTGAATCAGACCCTTCATTGGACTGGATTGTTGGCTGTTTAAAAGGAGCGTTGCTCTGAAGTGGGGAGTGGGAACTGTATTTCGACTTACAGAGACTGTGTGTGAACTATGCATCAGCTGCAGTCACTTACAATTACGTCTCACCCGAAAGACGGAGCACAAGGAGGTGAAGTGACTTGCTCAGGGTCACGCTCACACACACACACACACACGCACACAGTGAGTCAGTGAGCTGGGATTTGAACCTCCTTGTTACAAGCCCTTTTCTTTAACCACTAGGACCACACAGCCTCCTCTGTGTGTGTGCGTGTGTATATATACACACAAAGTGTCTTGTTTTCAATCACTCGACAACACCCACAGTACAGAAATGTTCATTAATGATCAACAACATGAGAATACATTTTTAAAAAAATGATGTAAAGCTGGTGCATTTGTATCTCAGAGAAACTGGAGAGGAACGGGAAATTAAAACAAGGTAAAGGCGATCATCCAAATAAAGCTGAAGCTCTAACGGATCACGACACAGAACGTCTGTACAGCGCTGAAACACTGAAAAAAACAACAACTGTGCTGCTGAACCTCGTCTTCTTTAACATCAGCATCACAGGGGTATCCATGGATTATAAAAAATAACAGACGGGCCTCTTCAGTGAGTCGCAGGAAAACAATTCCATCTCGGGGTTCTGTGACAGTTTAGAAATTCCGCCTTCGCTCTCGTAGTTTATGACATCACAGAAACCCTAGATGGAATTATTGTCCTGTAACTCACTGAAGAGGCCCATCTATTATTCTCTATAAAATGTTGTTCTGCTTTACACTGTACTTCACATTGGTTTTATAATAAAAGCTTTCAAATGAATTAAGTTGTTCTTTGTTTCTTTGTGTGTGGCTTTGAATCAGGGGTGGGAATCAGACTCCCGCTGCACAGCAGTGTGATCCATTCCTGGTTTCACTAGGAGTTTAATGATCAGCCCCCAGTGTGTCTAGCTGGCATTCTAGTGTGTAATTGAGGAGAGCTCTTGAGTCGGGTTTAAAATTTGGGACGATCTCCTCGTTTGTTTTCATCGTTTCATTTCTAAAACAAGGGTTTAATTTTTTATACATTTTTGAAAATATGTTTTAATAATAGTTTTAACATGTCAAAATGAAGCATTATTATTATTATTATTATTATTAGTAATAAATCAAAGAAAACATTAGCAGAAAGGTTAAAAAGTTGTATTTTTAGCCCGTGTATTTAGCTTGTAAGTTGTGTTGTCGTTCTTATTTATTTTGCGTGAGGAATCTCAGTCAAATCACTATGAAGCCACATTTCAGTGTTGAAAATAATTTTAAGTCTTCTTTAAGTTACCTGGAATCGTTTTTGGCTTATCATATATACAAAGAAATGACGTGACATTACAAAAACGACAAGGTGTGCATATTGTAGATATTGTAGTTAATGTTATGTGAATATGTTATTTACTAAAGACCGGTAAATATCTGTGTGTGTGTGTGTTTTTCTCTTTTTTTCTCTCTTGTATTAAGTTGAGACCTTTATTAATGGTGCATTAATATATATATATATATTTTTAAAAATACCGCTTTGGTGCCCCTCCTTTTTTTATTAATTTAATTATTTTTTTCAGTCCAAAAAAAAAAAAATTAAGTTACTTTTGAATCGATTTTTTTTAAAACATGACTTTGCACATTTCCCTTTTGAGTGGTTCTGGGTTTAAATTTCTTAAAGTACAGACTGCGCTATTTACTAAAAACAAATGCGTAGAAAAAAAAAAGTCTGTTTTAATGTAAATAAATAATTTTTCGTCGCTTTCTTTTTAACATGACCAGAAAAAAAAACAGGACTGTAGATACACAGAGTGTCCACTAGATGGCGCCCCAGTTCTACACTGCCGTGAAAAGTGGCAATGCCAGTTCAAACGTACCGTGAACGTAAATTCAAGCAGAAATCCAGAATTACAGCAAATTATTATTATTATTATTATTATTTATTTCTTAGCAGACGCCCTTATCCAGGGCGACTTACAATTGTTACAAGATATCACATTATTTTTACATACAATTCCCCATTTATACAGCTGGGTTTTTACTGGAGCAATCTAGGTAAAGTACCTTGCTCAAGGTGTCCCCCCACCTGGAATTGAACCCACGACCCTCCGGTCAAGAGTCCAGAGCCCTGACCACTACTCCACACTGCTGCCCTAAAAACAGATTGAAATTTAAAGCAATGCTTTGAAGCTACTTGCCACTTGTATAACTTCGCCATTGAGATCAAACTGCATTTCAGCAATTTGCATTGTCCTTCATAGTGTGATAATGCTGTATTATTATTATTATTATTATTATTATTATTATTATTAGTTTTTGTGGCAGACGCCTTTATCCAAGACGACTTACAGGTATTAAAGGGCAGTATACCTACCCCCGGACTGAGTGAATTAACCCATTAAATTGAGTTCATTCTATATTGAAAGAATATTTTTGTAATTTCATCCATTCTAAATCAATGTTACCTTTTTTTTCCAATCCAATTTTCCAAACCTCAACGCATAATACACAGACGTGCTCAAATTTGTTGGTACCCCTCCACAAAAAACGAAGAATGCACAATTTTCTCTGAAATAACTTGAAACTGACAAAAGTAATTGGCATCCACCATTGTTTATTCCATATTTAATAGAAATCAGACTTTGCTTTTGATTTTTTATTCAACATAATATTGTAAATAATAAAACAAATGAAAATGGCATGGACAAAAATGATGGGACCGCTAACCTAATATTTTGTTGCACAACCTTTAGAGGCAATCACTGCAATCAAACGTTTTCTGTAGCTCTCAATGAGACTTCTGCACCTGTTAACAGGTAGTTTGGCCCACTCTTCCTGAGCAAACTGCTCCAGCTGTCTCAGGTTTGATGGGTGCCTTCTCCAGACTGCAAGTTTCAGCTCTTTCCATAGATGTTCGATAGGATTCAGATCAGGACTCATAGAAGGCCACTTCAGAATAGTCCAATGTTTTGTTCTTATCCATTCTTGGGTGCTTTTAGCTGTGTGTTTTGGGTCATTATCCTGTTGGAGGACCCATGACCTGCGACTGAGACAGAGCTTTCTGACACTGGGCAGTATGTTTCGCTCCAGAATGCCTTGATAGTCTTGAGATTTCATTGTGCCCTGCACAGATTCAAGGCACCCTGTGCCAGGCGCAGCAAAGCAGCCCCAAAACATAACCGGGCCTCCTCCATGTTTCACTGTAGGTATGGTGTTCTTTTCTTTGAAAGCTTCATTTTTTCGTCTGTGAACATAGAGCTCATGTGACTTGCCAAAAAGCTCCAGTTTTGACTCATCTGTCCAAAGGACATTCTCCCAGAAGGATTGTGGCTTGTCAATATGCATTTTTAGCAAATTCCAGTCTGGCTTTTTTATGTTTTTCTGTCAAAAGTGGAGTCCTCCTGGGTCTTCTTCCATGGAGCCCACTTTCGCTCAAAAAGCGACGGATGGTGCGATCAGAAACTGACGTACCTTCACCTTGGAGTTCAGCTTGTATCTCTTTGGCAGTTATCCTTGGTTCTTTTTCTACCATTCGCACTATCCTTCTGTTCAATCTGGGGTCGATTTTCCTCTTGCGGCCGCGCCCAGGGAGGTTGGCTACAGTTCCATGGACCTTAAACTTCTTAATAATATTTGCAACTGTTGTCACAGGAACATCAAGCTGCTTGGAGATGGTCTTGTAGCCTTTACCTTTACCATGCTTGTCTATTATTTTCTTTCTGATCTCCTCAGACAACTCTCTCCTTTGCTTTCTCTGGTCCATGTTCAGTGTGGTGCACACAATGATACCAAACAGCACAGTGACTACTTTTCTCCATTTAAATAGGCTGAATGACTGATTACAAGATTGGAGACATGTGTGATACTAATTAAAGAAACTAATTAGTTTGAAATATCACTATAATCCAATTATCAATGAGCTGTAAGGGTAC
>NW_026708898.1:12500-32040 GCF_902713425.1 Acipenser ruthenus
TGTGTCAGTGTGTGTGTGTGTGTTTGTGTGTGTGTGTGTGTGTGTCAGTGTGTGTGTGTGTGTGTGTCTGTGTGGGTGTGTCAGTGTGTGTGTGGGTGTGTCAGTGTGTGTGTCAGTGTGTGTGTGTGTGTGTGTCTGTGTGTGTGTGTCAGTGTGTGTGTGTGTGTGTCAGTGTGTGTGTGTCAGTGTGTGTGGGTGTGTCAGTGTGTGTGTGGGTGTGTCAGTGTGTGTGTGTGTCAGTGTGTGTGTGTCAGTGTGTGTGTGGGTGTGTCAGTGTGTGTGTGTGTCAGTGTGTGTGTGTCAGTGTGTGTGTGTTTGTCTGCACAGTCACAGTCGATGTCTGCCATCTTTGTCTGCATTTTTTTTTTTTTTTTAGCCTTCTTAAAGATTCATAACAGAAGTTCCTAATGCTCTTTTCATTGCAAAAAGAGGATTGACCGAATCAGACAGCTGTGCGGAGATGGGGGTCATGTGACTTAGCTTGTCTATTAATGGATGAACGAATCAGCTGCTCAAAACCCTGGACGAGCTCCGATGGGCGTTAGGAAATGTTTCTGCTTTCTTGTGTTCTCCTGTTCAAAACTAAAGCCACTCCACAATATGGACACTATCACTTCACTTTCCCATCCCCCTCTCTCTCTCTCTCTCTCCCTCTCTCTCTCCTCCCCCTCCTCTCTCTCTCTCTCACTCCTCCCCCTCCTCTCTCTCACACAGACTCACACACATAATTCATCCTTGAGGCCATAGCAGTCAGATGAAATGACATTAGAATACACACACACACACATACACAGACGCACACGCATACACACACACAGACACACACAGACGCACACACACTGAAGCACGCAATAAACACAGACACACACATACACACACGCCATACACACACACAAGCATGCACACACACACGCACACACAGAGACACACAGACACGCTCGCACACACACACACACACACACACACACACAGACGCATACACACACGCACACGCATACACACAGAGACACACAGACCCGCACACACACACACACACACACACACACATCTTATACCACTTCTGAAAAGTCTCCTTCCCTCGCTGACTATTTTAAACGGATTGGGCGCACGGTCCTTTTAAAGTCGTCCTTTCAAATGAGGCAATCGCTAATCTGCCTATTTGGACAATTTCCCAAGATTTCTCTCAGGGTGTCATACGCGTACGACAAATCCCGACCTCAGGAGCCAGGGGGTGTTCGGATACATTCAGCACACGGCTGTATTCATTTGACTTTCCAGTCGAAATACAGTTCAGTGAGACAGCCGAGGCCATCTTCCTTTTGTCTCGGTCTGTGTGCTTTTGGAACAGATGGCACGAGAAAAGCCAGCTGTTGCTTTTCTCTTCACCTGCAAACTATATCTGCAGAGTTTCAAAGTAAACAAAAGGTGCAGTGTATTCGTATTGTGAACTGGTTTTGAAAACGCATGCCTCGCGGTTTCACTGGTTTGCGTTGATGGTTACTTATCATCAGTTGTTTTCTATCCTGATCGAAGAGAAAAGGGGGCTCCCTCCAGTCCAGGGCAGGCTTGAGGCACGGAGACTGAACTGCTCCCTCCCTCACCCCCCTAAGAGAAAGGGGGCTCCCTCCAGTCCAGGGCAGGCTTGAGGCACGGAGACTGAACTGCTCCCTCCCTCACCCCCCTAAGAGAAAGGGGGCTCCCTCCAGTCCAGGGCAGGCTTGAGGCACGGAGACTGAACTGCTCCCTCCCTCCCTCACTCCCCTAAGAGAAAGGGTGCTCCCTCCAGTCCAGGGCAGGTTTGAGGCATGGAGACTGAACTGCTCCCTCCCTCACCCCCCTAAGAGAAAGGGGGCTCCCTCCAGTCCAGGGCAGGCTTGAGGCACGGAGACTGAACTGCTCCCTCCCTCACCCCTCTAAGAGAAAGGGGGCTCCCTCCAGTCCAGGGCAGGCTTGAGGCACGGAGACTGAACTGCTCCCTCCCTCACCCCCCTAAGAGAAAGGGGTTTCCCTCCAGTCCAGGGCAGGCTTGAGGCATGGAGACGGAACTGCTCCCTCCCTCCCTCCCTCACCCCCTAAGAGAAAGGGGTTTCCCTCCAGTCCAGGGCAGGCTTGAGGCACGGAGACTGAACTGCTCCCTCCCTCACCCCCTAAGAGAAAGGGGGCTCCCTCCAGTCCAGGGCAGGCTTGAGGCATGGAGACTGAACTGCTCCCTCCCTCCCTCCCTCCCTCACCCCCCTAAGAGAAAGGGGTTTCCCTCCAGTCCAGGGCAGGCTTGAGGCACGGAGACTGAACTGCTCCCTCCCTCACCCCCTAAGAGAAAGGGGGCTCCCTCCAGTCCAGGGCAGGCTTGAGGCACGGAGACTGAACTGCTCCCTCCCTCACCCCCCTAAGAGAAAGGGGGCTCCCTCCAGTCCAGGGCAGGCTTGAGGCACGGAGACTGAACTGCTCCCTCCCTCCCTCACTCCCCTAAGAGAAAGGGTGCTCCCTCCAGTCCAGGGCAGGTTTGAGGCATGGAGACTGAACTGCTCCCTCCCTCACCCCCCTAAGAGAAAGGGGGCTTCCTCCAGTCCAGGGCAGGCTTGAGGCATGGAGACTGAACTGCTCCCTCCCTCACCCCCCTAAGAGAAAGGGGGCTCCCTCCAGTCCAGGGCAGGCTTGAGGCACGGAGACTGAACTGCTCCCTCCCTCACCCCCCTAAGAGAAAGGGGGCTCCCTCCAGTCCAGGGCAGGCTTGAGGCACGGAGACTGAACTGCTCCCTCCCTCACCCCCCTAAGAGAAAGGGGGCTCCCTCCAGTCCAGGATAGACTTCACATTCAAGCCATGCTTAAAAAAAAACTCTGTAGATGACTCATCAGCTAATATAAGCAGCAGAGAGACTCGAGGCTGCGATGCAATGGCTTCTGCGTGGAGGTTCTCTCTTGCTGTGAAAGCATCGCGTTAGCGAGCATGCTAATTATCTGCAGTCAGGGGAGATGTATATAACATGGCTTGTCCGATTGTGATGAAGCTTGCAAAGCCGATTCATTCCAACCACTGGACCTGATAAATCTTGCGAAATTGTACATATAGGCAAATCAGCGATTGGCTCATTTTAAAACGACGGCTTTAATAGGACCACGCGCGCAATCCGTATAAAATATGAATATGAACAACAATGTTTTTTTTTAAAAAAAAAAGTTGTTTAAGACGCCTTATTAAAACACAAAGCGGTCTAACATTTTTTTACACACGAGTTCTCTATCGTTCCTCTACCGCCGACGAAGTGAGAGGGGATTGAAATTCAATCACACCCAGAGGTGTTTTCGTGCAGGAAAGGTATAGGATATCGATGAGATATCTAGAGGCGTTCATTTGCACACGGGCCCCTCCCCAAACGTTAATTTAACCCTTATTTATAAACAGCAAACATACCAAATCATGTGCTTATATCTTTAAATCATGTGTTTATATCTTTAAATCATGTGTTTATATCTTTCAACACTATTTTTTAAAATCCTAAACGAACAGGTTTAATCACTACAAGGATTCCCCAATTCTGCCATCACAGAAATTGTCTCACATAGGAAACAGTTTTATTATTATTATTATTATTATTATTATTATTATTATTATTATTATTATTATTATTATTATTATTATTATTATTATTAATATATTATTATTATTATTATTATTAATATCTTCCCTGAAGACGTGCCTCGTACCAGCCTCCAGGGGAGGGGGAGAGGGGGTAAGGATAATTAAGACCATAGCGATACTTGTTGAAATGAGGGAGGCTACAATCTGAATTAGTGGCACCGCCCTCCGGCATCTACAGTGATATCAACGTGTAACATCTCCGAATATAAATGCAAAGGATATAATCATTGTAAAGATAGGAGGCTGTGTGGTCCACCGGTTAAAGCAAAGGGCTTGCAACCAGGAGGTCCCCGGTTCAAATCCCACCTCAGCCACTGACTCACTGTGTGACCCTGAGCAAGTCACTGAACCTCCTTGTGCTCCGTCTTTGGGGTGAGACGTAGTTGCTTCCCTATGCTTTACCAGACCTCTCTGTGCTTTACAATGCACAAAAAAACACTGTATATATGGGCAGCAGTGTGGAGTAGTGGTCAGGGCTCTGGACTCTTGACCAGAGGGTCGTGGGTTCAATCCCAGGTGGGGGACACTGCTGCTGTACCCTTTACCCTTTACCTAGATTGCTCCAGTAAAAACCCAGCTGTATAAATGGGTAACTGTATGTAAAAATAATGTGATATCTTGTAACAATTGTAAGTCGCCCTGGATAAGGGCGTCTGCTAAGAAATAAATAATAATAATAATAATAATAAGTGACTCTGCAGCTGATGCATAGTTCACACACCCTAGTCCCTGTAAGTCGAATTTGCAGTAAACGCTTCGTTTTAGTTCTGCTTGATCTCTAATGGGTTGGTATTCGGTGGTCGGCGACTGCTTGAAAACGTACTTACTGGCCGGCGGTGTCGTTTTATATTATCGTTAACAAACGCAGCTGCGTCCATCCGTGCGTCTTTAAACGACAACAAGAAAAATAAAACCGCACGGGGTTCTGCGCGTGTACTACGAGGCATTCGACCTTTTACAAAAAAAAAACAAAAAAAAAACATTCTCTAAAAAGCACTTACCAGCTTCTCAGGCCATGCCAGAGTAATCCGATACTTCTGTGGTTTTATTTATTTATGTATTTATGTATTTTTTTTTTTTTTTTTGCAGTGTAAGTGCAGTGCGCGTTAACCCGATACTGGAGTGGCGTTTAATAAAAGAACTAGCAAGCGCAGAAACACAAACGCTTCGGAGCCTATTAATCCCTTGCTTTTTTTGTTTTCTCGGCTTTACAATGCTTGCCTATGCTTTACCAGACCTCTCTGTGCTTTACAATGCTTCCCTATGCTTTACCAGACCTCTCTGTGCTTTACAATGCTTCCCTATGCTTTACCAGACCTCTCTGTGCTTTACAATGCTTCCCTATGCTTTACCACACCTCTCTGTGCTTTACAATGCTTCCCTATGCTTTACCAGACCTCTCTGTGCTTTACAATGCTTCCCTATGCTTTACCAGACCTCTCTGTGCTTTGCAATGCTTCCCTATGCTTTACCAGACCTTTCTGTGCTTTACAATGCTTCCCTATGCTTTACCAGACCTCTCTGTGCTTTACAATGTTTCCCTATGCTTTACCACACCTCTCTGTGCTTTACAATGCTTCCCTATGCTTTACCAGACCTCTCTGTGCTTTACAATGCTTCCCTATGCTTTACCAGACCTTTCTGTGCTTTACAATGCTTCCCTATGCTTTACCAGACCTCTCTGTGCTTTACAATGCTTCCCTATGCTTTACCAGACCTCTCTGTGCTTTACAATGCTTCCCTATGCTTTACCAGACCTCTCTGTGTTTTACAATGCTTCCCTATGCTTTACCAGACCTCTCTGTGCTTTACAATGCTTCCCTATGCTTTACCAGACCTCTCTGTGCTTTACAATGCTTCCCTATGCTTTACCAGACCTCTCTGTGCTTTACAATGCTTCCCTATGCTTTACCAGACCTCTCTGTGCTTTACAATGCTTCCCTATGCTTTACCAGACCTCTCTGTGCTTTACAATGCTTCCCTATGCTTTACCAGACCTCTCTGTGCTTTACAATGTTTCCCTATGCTTTACCACACCTCTCTGTGCTTTACAATGCTTCCCTATGCTTTACCAGACCTCTCTGTGCTTTGCAATGCTTCCCTATGCTTTACCAGACCTTTCTGTGCTTTACAATGCTTCCCTATGCTTTACCAGACCTCTCTGTGCTTTACAATGTTTCCCTATGCTTTACCACACCTCTCTGTGCTTTACAATGCTTCCCTATGCTTTACCAGACCTCTCTGTGCTTTACAATGCTTCCCTATGCTTTACCACACCTCTCTGTGCTTTACAATGCTTCCCTGTGCTTTACCAGACCTCTCGGTGCTTTACAATGCTTCCCTATGCTTTACCAGACCTCTCTGTGCTTTACAATGCTTGCCTATGCTTTACCAGACCTCTCTGTGCTTTACAATGCTTCCCTATGCTTTACCAGACCTTTCTGTGCTTTACAATGCTTCCCTATGCTTTACCAGACCTCTCTGTGCTTTACAATGCTTCCCTATGCTTTACCAGACCTCTCTGTGCTTTACAATGCTTCCCTATGCTTTACCAGACCTCTCTGTGCTTTACAATGCTTCCCTATGCTTTACCAGACCTCTCTGTGCTTTACAATGCTTCCCTATGCTTTAGCACACCTCTCTGTGCTTTACAATGCTTCCCTATGCTTTACCACACCTCTCTGTGCTTTACAATGCTTCACTATGCTTTACCAGACCTCTCTGTGCTTTACAATGCTTCACTATGCTTTAGCACACCTCTCTGTGCTTTACAATGCACACAAAAAACCTTGTATATCTCAACACGAGTAACAATTTAAGCACAATCGTTTATAATTAATTACGGCTGCCTTTTTTTTAAAACAGACTTGCCTTACACTGGGGACGAACTCTCGCGCGATTCTGTTGCCTTCCGAGACACGGGAGAGCTGCTCGTATGAACCCCCCCTCGCGCATGACTACTTCTTCAGCGTGCGTGCTTATTACAAGACACGCGGGACACCGTGAGACGCAGTGGTGGTGATGTCATAGTAGCAAAATTATCTTTACCGGCAATGCAGACCAAACGGCGATGCAATAAGAGACGCAACGGTAGCACAAGTATAGGGCAGCTGCAATGGGGTGAGGCTGGTAGAATGGGACCACAGTGCGCTGACTATACCCTAAATGATCTTCAATGGCAATGCAGACAGACAGTGGAGCTACAATGGCAATAATGGTTCTGTATTACACTGAGGGGCAATGGTAGCACAAGTATAGGGCAGCTGCAATGGGGTGAGGCTGGTAGAATGGGACCACAGCGTGCTGACTATACCCTAAATGATCACAGACAGTGGAGCTATATTTGTGTGTAAGGAGACACACACACACACACACACACACACGCACGCACGCACGCACACACACACACACACACACACACATTAATAACGAACTGTCTATGCAATTACGATACAATAAATCTCTTATATTTTCAGCTTGACAGATATGTATATAAAACTTTATAAAAGATTAAAATAAAGCAATAAAACCAGCTCGTTTTTGTAAGCTAGATTTACAATTGGAAGCGTTTTCAAATCGCGCGAGAGGACAGCAGTCAGACACGCGCATCACTGCATGCATGCAATTTTAATTGTGAACGAATGCGTAGTATTTCTCAATTATTTCCAATATTGCATGCCGTGTTTATTATTATTATTATTATTATTATTATTATTATTATTATTATTATTATTATTATTATATAGTTTACTGTATCTGTATCGAAAACCCCTCGTGCTTCTATTGAAAATCCATTTAAAAAAAATGAAAAGCTCTGAGATGCAATATCTCCTATATCGCAACTTTGGCACGAATTATACTGTGTTAACAAATACGCTTTCCTTCCGTAAACAGTGTACTGTGCGTCTCTTTGTATAACGGCCTGTATCCTGTGTTTAATTGTTGTTTTTTCCTGGTTCTGTTGAATGCCACTGCTTGCATGTCGCTGTGTGTTGAATAGCTTTTGCATGTGAAATATTAAAACGGCTGCGTGCGTGTTTGTGCACAATGTAACACTTCCACGGCACGTGTTATTGGGTTCGTGTTGAACCAGTTATTGTTTCCAGTCGAATAAGACTCTGAAGGTACATATAGGATAGCTCTATGGTTTGGCATCACCCTCCATTGATAGTAATGATATGGCGCGTTGTTTAGCATCACCCTCGATATAGAATGAACTCATTTTGCTTCATAAAGTCCAATAAAACCTGCTGAATAATGTTATATTAATATATTGAATTACACTCCGCCGGTTTGTGGTTTTCCCCAGATACTCAACGACAAAAGTGTGTTTTTTTTTACAGAACACTCGCACGCACGCACGTACGCACGCACACGCAATATCTTGTCTTTAACCCAGGATTTACAGCTCACAGGAGTGTAGAAATTAGTAAACTACGTGTCCCTGATATCAGAAGTGGGTAAATGCTAGATTGGTTCAAATCCCACCTCAGGGAGGTCCCCGGTTCAAATCCCACCTCAGCCACTGACTCATTGTGTGACCCTGAGCAAGTCACTTCACCTCCTTGTGCTCCGTCTTTCGGGTGAGACATTGTAAGTGACTCTGCAGTTGATGCATAGTTCACACACCCTAGTCTCTGTAAGTCGCCTTGGATAAAGGCGTCTCATAAATAAACAAATAATAATAATAATTGCCCCATTTTTTTTTTAAAAAAAGTGGGAACTAGCGCATGTTATACCCACGCTTGTGGTACAAAACACGTGCCCATAGGTTCCACGCGTCACGTTTGTTAAAGAGGGCTGGTGTGTGCCGGTTTGAAAGACACGCATTTATATAAACGAATATATATAATGAAAATAAGGCGTCAAAACCCGACAACAATAAAACGGTTTTCATTGTTATTAGCTACTAAAAAAAAGCTGCAGATTTCAAGATACTTTTACAGTTAACTAAAAAAAACTGATTAAGAGCTGAAAACAATTAAGAAGGCATAATTAAGCTTATTGTTAGTTCAATTAAGGGTCTAGTTCAGTAACTGAGAGCCCAGTTGAAATGCAAACTAGCAGATAATTGTTGTCCGTGCAAGCTGTTAAGGTCAACAGGGGAGCCTTGTGTTGGCTCAATCACTCACAGCTCCAGGAGCCAATCAGAGGACAGAATTCCGGCCCCGTTGTTGTGTTGGAACGCTCCGATTGGCTGTGGACCTGGCACTGGGCGTCGCCAGAGGGCTGTGTGGATTCTGATTGGCTGGCCGTTCTCTTCTATTCTTATTAGGTCATGTTTTTTTTGGTCATCTAGTTTTTAGTGCTGAGTATAAAATAATTTTTTTTTAAAAAAATTCAGATGCTGCAAGCTAGCAGGATTTCAGTGAAAAAAAAGAGATACATCGTGGTATATTTTAACATATATATTCTGATTCTAAGATTTTTTACATTATAGGTGTGTTTTTCAACCCCTGCCAAATTGCATTTAAAAAAAAATATATATATTATTGTTATTAAACTCAAATTCCACTGACCCACCTGTTTCATCAAATCATCTCCTATTAAAAAAATAAAGACACCTTTTGGGAAGCATTGTAAAGCACAGAGAGGTGTGGTAAAGCATAGGGAAGCATTGTAAAGCACAGAGAGGTCTGGTAAAGCATAGGGAAGCATTGTAAAGCACAGAGAGGTCTGGTAAAGCATAGGGAAGCATTGTAAAGCACAGAGAGGTCTGGTAAAGCATAGGGAAGCATTGTAAAGCACAGAGAGGTCTGGTAAAGCATAGGGAAGCATTGTAAAGCACAGAGAGATCTGGTAAAGCATAGGGAAGCATTGTAAAGCACAGAGAGGTCTGGTAAAGCATAGGGAAGCATTGTAAAGCACAGAGAGGTCTGGTAAAGCATAGGGAAGCATTGTAAAGCACAGAGAGGTCTGGTAAAGCATAGGGAAGCATTGTAAAGCACAGAGAGGTCTGGTAAAGCATAGGGAAGCATTGTAAAGCACAGAGAGGTCTGGTCAAGCATAGGGAAGCATTGTAAAGCACAGAGAGGTTTGGTAAAGCATAGGGAAGCATTGTAAAGCACAGAGAGGTCTGGTAAAGCATAGGGAAGCATTGTAAAGCACAGAGAGGTCTGGTAAAGCATAGGGAAGCATTGTAAAGCACAGAGAGGTCTGGTAAAGCATAGGGAAGCATTGTAAAGCACAGAGAGGTCTGGTAAAGCATAGGGAAGCATTGTAAAGCACCGAGAGGTCTGGTAAAGCACAGGGAAGCATTGTAAAGCACAGAGAGGTGTGGTAAAGCATAGGGAAGCATTGTAAAGCACAGAGAGGTCTGGTAAAGCATAGGGAAGCATTGTAAAGCACAGAGAGGTCTGGTAAAGCATAGGGAAGCATTGTAAAGCACAGAGAGGTCTGGTAAAGCATAGGGAAGCATTGTAAAGCACAGAGAGGTCTGGTAAAGCATAGGGAAGCATTGTAAAGCACAGAGAGGTCTGGTCAAGCATAGGGAAGCATTGTAAAGCACAGAGAGGTTTGGTAAAGCATAGGGAAGCATTGTAAAGCACAGAGAGGTCTGGTAAAGCATAGGGAAGCATTGTAAAGCACAGAGAGGTCTGGTAAAGCATAGGGGAGCATTGTAAAGCACAGAGAGGTCTGGTAAAGCATAGGGAAGCATTGTAAAGCACAGAGAGGTCTGGTAAAGCATAGGGAAGCATTGTAAAGCACCGAGAGGTCTGGTAAAGCACAGGGAAGCATTGTAAAGCACAGAGAGGTGTGGTAAAGCATAGGGAAGCATTGTAAAGCACAGAGAGGTCTGGTAAAGCATAGGGAAGCATTGTAAAGCACAGAGAGGTCTGGTAAAGCATAGGGAAGCATTGTAAAGCACAGAGAGGTCTGGTAAAGCATAGGGAAGCATTGTAAAGCACAGAGAGGTCTGGTAAAGCATAGGGAAGCATTGTAAAGCACAGAGAGGTCTGGTAAAGCATAGGGAAGCATTGTAAAGCACAGAGAGATCTGGTAAAGCATAGGGAAGCATTGTAAAGCACAGAGAGGTCTGGTAAAGCATAGGGAAGCATTGTAAAGCACAGAGAGGTCTGGTAAAGCATAGGGGAGCATTGTAAAGCACAGAGAGGTCTGGTAAAGCATAGGGAAGCATTGTAAAGCACAGAGAGGTCTGGTAAAGCATAGGGAAGCATTGTAAAGCACCGAGAGGTCTGGTAAAGCACAGGGAAGCATTGTAAAGCACAGAGAGGTGTGGTAAAGCATAGGGAAGCATTGTAAAGCACAGAGAGGTCTGGTAAAGCATAGGGAAGCATTGTAAAGCACAGAGAGGTCTGGTAAAGCATAGGGAAGCATTGTAAAGCACAGAGAGGTCTGGTAAAGCATAGGGAAGCATTGTAAAGCACAGAGAGGTCTGGTAAAGCATAGGGAAGCATTGTAAAGCACAGAGAGATCTGGTAAAGCATAGGGAAGCATTGTAAAGCACAGAGAGGTCTGGTAAAGCATAGGGAAGCATTGTAAAGCACAGAGAGGTCTGGTAAAGCATAGGGAAGCATTGTAAAGCATATTAAAAAAAAAACATGGCAGTAATATTTTCTAAGGGACAAGTTTGTGTAAGCAACAGACAGTTTCGTTTATTCTGTCTAATTAATGATTAATATATTCTACGTGATTTAATAATACAGCTCCTAATAACCCTGTTCCTGTCCCACAATAACAGCAGAACTAAGTGTAATAAAGCACGTGACAGGGGATTGGGTGTCTGTGTCTGTCTCCGAGTCACATGACGTCGGCGCCGGGAGACAGGGGTGCAAATCGTTTTGAAAATTGGTGCTAAACTGACACCAGAGGTTCTCCCCGCTGCAGTTGAATTATTTAGTTTCGTGATAAAACGGTATTAGACACAACGAGTAGCCGGAAGTTCAAAATATGTTTTTTTTTTTTTTTTTTGTTTTTTTAATTAACCAAATATTTTTAACGTTTGCGGTCAAATGAGGATGCTTACGAACGCGAAACATTATTTTACAATGTCTGAAAACCGTAAAACGCATTTTGGGTTAACTACTGTTTTATTTTGATCAATTTTAATTGATAATTGGGTGAAAGGGCGCTAACCCCACCCAGCACCCCAGCCCCACCCCTCCCCCGACACGAACCTTATCTCGTGTCTATGACGACGAGTGTGGGCGGGTCCTGCGAGTAATCCAGACCCAATGAGAAACTATCATTATCAATCAAGCAATCAATCAGTCTTTATTTTATATAGCGCCTTTCACAGTGGACCACAAAGCGCTTCACAAGATAGTGAGGAACAATGCAAATACATTAAATACAGTGAAATACAGGGCATGGTACATGAAATACAAACGGTAAACATGCAGATACATTAAATCCAGGCATATTACAATACAAATACATTAACTACAGGCATATTCCATCAAATACTAGGAGGATGTGAATTCTAAACACTGTGAATCATACGAAGAAGATGAAAAACCGAAATAGTAATTTAGACAACAGCTAATAACAGATATCAGGCTTGAAGATTGCTGTGGTTGCTAAGCAATTAAAAAAAAAAGTCCGCCAGAATTTAATTTTGCTGGCCCAGGAATCTAGCGCCCCCTGGTGGTGCTGAAGCAGAGATGACTTTGTTCAGGGTATGATAATGACACACGCAGGAAACAGAGTGTGGGAAAGACGAGACTGTAAATGCTAAAACCTAAAAAAAAAAAACAACACTAAAACGAAACAAATCTAAATGAACCCTGACCCTCACCCCACCCCCAAAGCTAACCCTAATCCCTAAATCCGAACCCCCTTACCCCAAACCCCAACTCTCCCTCTAACCTTTATAATCCCCTAGTCCCGCTGTAAAGAGATTTCTTTGTTACCATTATTTGTGTCAGGACTGTATATGCCCAAAGCACATGACCAGATTCCATGGGCTGAGAATTCTTTGATGCTGACAAATGAAAAAGCGATCTCTGTATAAATTGCAGTAATCTGTGAGCACAAGTAGGTGAAGTGACTCGCTCAGGGTCACGCGCAGTGAGTCAGCCAGTGGCAGAGGTGGGATTTGAACCCGTGACCCTTCTGGTTACAAGCCCTGGACTTTAACCACTGGTCCGCACTGCCTCGAATGATCTGTTGAAGTATAATTTATTAATGAGAGACGAGTCTGGATGCTTGGACAGTCAGAGAATTGTCAAATACTGTAACCTGTGTTATGAAAGAAAGAAAGAAAAAGAAAGAAAGAGAGAAAGAAAGAAAGAAAGAAAGAAAGAAAGAAAGAAAGAGGGAAAGTGCTGGGCTGCAGTGTGGAAGGCACGGGGTTTGAGGAGCTCAGTGGTTAGATAAAGAAAGCGCTGGGCTGCAGTGTGGAAGGCAGCGGGTTTGAGGAGCTCAGTGGTTAGATAAAGAAAGCGCTGGGCTGCAGTGTGGAAGGCAGCGGGTTTGAGGAGCTCAGTGGTTAGATAAAGAAAGCGCTGGGCTGCAGTGTGGAAGGCAGCGGGTTTGAGGAGCTCAGTGGTTAGATAAAGAAAGCGCTGGGCTGCAGTGTGGAAGGCAGCGGGTTTGAGGAGCTCAGTGGTTAGATAAAGAAAGCGCTGGGCTGCAGTGTGGAAGGCAGCGGGTTTGAGGAGCTCAGTGGTTAGAGAAAGAAAGCGCTGGGCTGCAGTGTGGAAGGCAGCGGGTTTGAGGAGCTCAGTGGTTAGATAAAGAAAGCGCTGGGCTGCAGTGTGGAAGGCAGCGGGTTTGAGGAGCTCAGTGGTTAGAGAAAGGAAGGTTTTGTGATGTTTCTGTGTTCATGTGAGAGAGCAGCTCTCCTAAGGGTCGGATCAGAGCTTTGCTGAGTGACGTCTCTGTTCTCCTTTCAGGCGAAAGACAGCGATGACGATGAGGAAGTGGTCCACGTGGACCGAGATCATTTTATGGACGAATTCTTTGAACAGGTAAGATAAGATTTCTGACACATACAGGCTGGCGAACATGTAACGTTTTACTGTAATCTGATTACATTTTTCAGCAATTTATAATTGCAATGTTTTGTTTTATCGGACATCCAGATATATTAACTGATAATGAGTTGTGATTATCTGGAATAAATATAAACCGATGTTTAATTTTAAAATTAGTATTGTGTTAAATTATATACTGTTATTGTAACGCCTTCAGAGTTGGTAAGAAGTCAGAGACTTGAAGAAAAGAAAACGTCCAGAATTACACGGACAGCGCGAGAAACTAAAGCTCTGAAATAAATTTCGTCAGACACCAAAAATTTCAGCCAAACAAGATGCACAAAAAATAGTGAAATATATCTATATATCTCAGAACTACATTTCCCATCATCCTCTTGCTCACTGGTAAATCCATCTCAGTTACATAGGTGAGCAGGAGGATGATGGGAAATGTAGTTCTAAGAGGTCCATGCGGGTACATGGGAAGCCATCTTGAGGCAGGGAATGCAATTTAAGAGTTTAGAAAAAGTGGTCAAAATGCACAAAAATGAAATAAAAATTCAAACAATACACACACCTTAGGTAAACAGTTGTTGCAACACATGGGAACATGCAACACAGTAAAATTTTAGTGTTGTTGTAACTGTTAGTATTAATTTGTAACTTGCTCAGGGTCACACACACACACACACACACACACACACACACACACACACACACACACACAGGGAGTCAGTGGCTGTGCTGGGATTGGACTGGGAATCTCCAGATAAAACCCCTGCTTTCTGTAACCACAGCTCTGTGTTTTCTGTTTCAGGTGGAGGAGATTCGAGGATGCATAGAGAAACTCTGTGAAGATGTGGAACAGGTGAAAAAACAGCACAGTGCTATCCTCGCAGCTCCCAACCCAGACGAGAGTAAGTGACATGGGACCGAGTTTCCAAAGCTCTATTATTATTATTATTATTATTATTATTATTATTATTATTATTATTATTATTATTATTATTATTTTGATACTATTCGTTTTATAAATACCGCGTTCCTGTTTTGTGTTTTTATTTCGTTGTCGTTTTTTCCAGATTCCTTGTGGCGTTTTTTCGAAGTTCGTTTTGAAGTTTTCAGTTCTGTTTTCTGTTTAATTTCTTTTTTTTTTTTTCGCGTTGTCAGGCCTGCAACCAGAAGACTTTGTATTCTTCCAATTGTGAGTTAAATGTCAGGCTTTGACGCTAGTTGCTAGTTTGACTTCAGAACTAGTTAACTAGCCTCTGCCTGTGTGTGTGCGTGCGTGCGTGTGCGCGTGCGTGCGTGCGCGTGTGCATGTTGGATAGTAACTCCTAAAAAAAACGATGTTGTGTTGACTTTCACCCCATGTGGAGTTTTGCCTGACTGGAGTTAGAAATAGTCAATAAAAATATAGTGAGAGTCAATGATTAGTCCCCACAAATATAGGAATGCAAACGTGTGTGTGTGTGTCATGCTGTGATGCGATCAGGAACCTACCTTTGTAATCAATTCAGTTTTTCAGAAGTCTTCATATTTACCAGGATATTCCCCTTGAAATTACCACAATACCGCCACAAATTGTGACAAGAGCAAATGATTGAAGTCTAGGGGTGGGGTTTGTGTTGTCCGTGTCTCCTCACTCAGACCGTTCGCTTACTTATCGCTGAATAGAACGCTGTCTCCACTTTTACAAATATGCTAAGGATTTTTAAGACATCACACAAGCAGAAAGTTCCCTCGAAACCTTCTCCTTTTTCTAGATAAGCGAGTTTGTTGCCGGATAACGTCACTCAGACTATTTGCTCATTAAATATTTGGATATCCTAGACACACTGGGGGCTGATCAAGCTGGTAGTAAAACCTGGAATGGGTGACGCTGCTGTGCAATAGGAGTCTGATTCCCATCCCTGTAATAATAATGCTGGTTATCATCACAGGGATGGGAATCAGACTCCCGCTGCACAGCAGTGTGATCCAGTCCTGGTTTCACTAGGAGTTTAATAATCAGACACACCTGAGCTTGTTAGCTAGACACACTGGGGGCTGATCAAGCTGGTAGTAAAACCTGGAATGGGTGACACTGCTGTGCAATAGGAGTCTGATTCCCATCCCATATATAATTTATTTATTTATTTATTTATTTAATTATGTCTCAATCCTAAAATTCTAGGTGATGCAAAACTTTTGGCCAGAGCTGCACATCTAAGAATAGGCATCTCATTGTTATCATCCACTGTTATTTTGTTGTGGAAGTAGAGAAGTGATGTCTCTTAGCTCCTTTCCCACATTATCTTAACGAAGCGAAGGTCACACAAGACCACTTGACCATTAAGGCTACTTTGCCACAGCACACACGCTGTGATTGGCCGGGGGGGGGGGGGGGGGGGGGGGGAGGGGGGGTCTGACAGTAGGCGGGGCTAATCGCTCAGGCTGTGAAACCTTATTTTGTGTTTTTTATTTATTAATTTTTCCCCCCTCTCTCTTCTCTCCCGCCTTAAAGAAACCAAACAAGAACTGGAGGATCTAACTGCAGACATCAAGAAGACTGCAAATAAAGTGAGGTCTAAATTAAAAGGTACGTTCCTCTGAGCCCTCCTTCCACACTCAAGTGATACTAACATCCATCCATCTATCAATCAGTCAATCAACCAATCCATCCATCCATCAACCAATCCTTCCATCCACCACCCAATCCATCCATTATTATTATTATTTGTTTATTTAGCAGACGCCTTTATCCAAGGCGACTTACAGAGACTAGGGTGTGTGAGCTATGCATCAGCTGCAGAGTCACTTACAATTACGTCTCACCCGAAAGACGGAGCACAAGGAGGTGAAGTGACTTGCTCAGGGTCACACAATGGGTCAGTGGCTGAGGTGGGATTTGAACTGGGGACCTCCTGGTTACAAGCCCTTTTCTTTAACCACTGGACAACACAGCCTCAGTGGATGGATGGATGGTCCATCCATCCATCCACCAACCAATCCATCCATCCATCAATCACTCAATCACTCAATCACTCAACCAATCCATCCATCCACCAACCAATCCATCCATCCATCAATCACTCAATCACTCAACCAATCCATCCATCCACCAACCAATCCATCCATCCATCAATCACTCAATCACTCAATCACTCAACCAATCCATCCATCAACCAACCAATCCATCCATCCATCCATCCATCAATCACTCAATCACTCAACCAATCCATCCATCCACCAACCAATCCATCCATCCATCAATCACTCAATCACTCAATCACTCAACCAATCCATCCATCCACCAACCAATCCATCCATCCATCCATCCATCAATCACTCAATCACTCAACCAATCCATCCATCCACCAACCAATCCATCCATCCATCAATCACTCAATCACTCAATCACTCAACCAATCCATCCATCCACCAACCAATCCATCCATCCATCAATCACTCAACCAATCCATCCACCCATCAATCATTCAATCACTCAATCACTCAATCCATCCATCCATCAATCAATCACTCAATCACTCAATCACTCAACCAATCCATCCATCCACCAACCAATCCATCCACCCATCAATCATTCAATCACTCAATCACTCAATCCATCCATCCATCAATCAATCACTCAATCACTCAATCACTCAACCAATCCATCCATCCACCAACCAATCCATCCATCCATCAATCACTCAATCACTCAACCAATCCATCCATCCACCAACCAATCCATCCATCCATCAATCACTCAATCACCCACTCAATCACTCAACCAATCCATCCATCCACCAACCAATCCATCCACCCATCAATCACTCAACCAATCCATCCACCCATCAATCATTCAATCACTCAATCACTCAATCCATCCATCCATCAATCAATCACTCAATCACTCAATCACTCAACCAATCCATCCATCCACCAACCAATCCATCCATCAATCACTCAATCACTCAATCACTCAACCAATCCATCCATCCACCAACCAATCCATCCACCCATCAATCATTCAATCACTCAATCCATCCATCCATCAATCACTCAATCACCCACTCAATCACTCAACCAATCCATCCATCCACCAACCAATCCATCCATCAATCACTCAATCCATCCTTCCACCCATCCATCCATTAACTACAGGCATATTCCATTAAATACAAGGCTAGGATGTGAATTCTAAACACTGTGGATGCGTGTGTCACACAGAATCATACGAAGAAGATGAAAAACCTGAAAAAGCAGTTTAGACAGCAGCTAATAACAGATATCAGGCTTGAAGAGCATTGAAAGCAAGAGAGAACAGGCGGGTCTTGAGAGTTGATTTGAAGCGAGCGACTGTGGGAGCTGCAGGCGCTGAAGATGGGAGAGAGTCCCATAGAGTCGGGGCCATATATATATATATATAATTTAAGGGTTAAATTCGATCCGGCCCAGTTTCAGCCCATCAAAGGTTTTTGGGGGGTAGGATTGAACCCCGTTTCACTCGAAAATGAAAACGGACAGGTATTGATACGAGCGATCATTAGTGGTGTGTCGCTGTGAGGGTCGTTGCAAGACGCAACGCGATAAACGTGACAGCTTTAATAATAATAATAATAATAATAATAATAATAATAATAATAATAATAATAATAATATTTCCATTCCAGCGATTGAACAGAGTATCGAACAGGAAGAAGGGTTAAACAGATCTTCTGCAGATTTACGAATTCGGAAGACGCAGGTGAGCCTTCATTCATAATCACACACTTATCTCAATATCACTGATACATGATGAGCTTTACAGCTCTAGACAAATGAATGAACTCCCTCAGCTTCATAGAGTCCAATGAAAGCTGCTGAATAATGTTACCTTGTTAACATATTGAATTCCACCCCCTCTATATAGAATGAACTCCCTCAGCTTCATAGAGTCCAATGAAAGCTGCTGAATAATGTTCCCTTGTTAACATATTGAATTCCACACCCTCTATATAGAATGAACTCCCTCAGCTTCATAGAGTCCAATGAAAGCTGCTGAATAATGTTCCCTTGTTAACATATTGAATTCCACACCCTCTATATAGAATGAACTCCCTCAGCTTCATAGAGTCCAATGAAAGCTGCTGAATAATGTTCCCTTGTTATCATATTGAATTCCACCCCCTCTATATAGAATGAACTCCCTCAGCTTCATAGAGTCCAATGAAAGCTGCTGAATAATGTTCCCTTGTTAACATATTGAATTACACGCCGCTGCTTTGGGGTTTTCCCCGATACTTAACGGAAAAAAATGTGACATTTTGCATCTCTCTCTCTCTCTCTCTCTCTCTCTCTCTCTCTCTCTCTCTCTCTCTCTCTCTCTCTCTCTCATTAGCACTCCACTCTGTCTCGCAAGTTTGTGGAAGTCATGACTGAATACAACACCACACAGTCCAAGTACCGGGACCGTTGCAAGGACAGGATCCAGAGACAGCTAGAGATCAGTAAGTCTGTGGAAGGGGGGAGTTTGGGTTCTAGCACCCCCACACCTCCGAGAGGAGTATTGCTGCAGAACACAGACTCACACGGCCGTAGTTCTCACAGTGTAGTGTCACGAACCCTATCCCTAGGTCGATAATGTGAAAACAAACAAACAAACAAATGTATAGACTTTACTTACTCGCAGTGCTATGCCTGAATAATGCCTGTTGGCCTATTATGGTCATGTGATCGCCTTCCAAGGGCCTCATTGGTCGATTTGTTTTGCAGCCGGGAGGACAACCACCAATGAAGAGTTAGAAGACATGCTGGAAAGTGGCAAGCTCGCTATCTTCACTGATGATGTAAGTAACCTCTCCCTCACCACCCCCCCAAGAGGAAGGGGGGCTCCCTCCAGTTCAGGGCAGGCTTGAGGCAAGGAGACTGAACTGCTCCCTCCCTCCCTCCCCCCCCAAGAGAAGGGGTGCTCCAAAGAGCTTTAGTACTGCCAATC
>NW_026708899.1:0-17500 GCF_902713425.1 Acipenser ruthenus
CTCTCCTCTCTCCTCTCTCCTCTCTCCTCTCTCCTCTCTCTCTCTCTCTCTCTCTCTCTCTCTCCTCTCTCCTCTCTCCCCTCTCTTCTCTCTCTTCTCTCTCTCCTCTCTCCTCCTCTCTCTCCTCTCTCCTCTCTCTCCTCTCTCTCCTCTCCTCTCCTCTCCTCTCTCCTTTCTCTCCTCTCTCCTCTCTCCCCTCTCTTCTCTCAATTCAATTCAATTCAATTCAAATTGGCTTTATTGGCATGACAATAAAAATAATTGTGTTGCCAAAGCACATACATGGCATAACCAACTCAAATATACAGACAAAGAATTTTTCTTAATACTAACAGTATCCCTCCTCCCTCTATATTAATACAGTAAACAGAATCCCTCCCTTCCCCTCTATATCAAACAGTACCCCCTTCCCCCCTCTATATTAAACAGAATCCCCCCTCCCTCAATTATACAATACCCCCTCCCTCCCTCCCTCCCTCTTTCTATATTAAACAGAATCCCTCCCCTCCCTCCCTCTCTCTTTTCCCTCTCTAGTGTGACGTGTAATCCTCTCTCCTCTCTCCTCTCTCCTCTCTCCTCTCCTCTTCTCTCTCCTCGCTCCTCTCTTCTCCTCCTATCTCTCCTCTCTCCCCTTTCTCCTCCTCTCTCTCCTCCTCTCTCCCCTCTCCCCTCTCCCCTCTCCCCTCTCCCCTCTCCCCTCTCCTCCTCTCTCCTCTCTCCTCTCTCTTCTCTCTCTCTCTCCTCTCTCTCCTCTCTCCTCTCTCCTCTCTCTCCTCTCTCCTCTCTCCTCTCTCTCTCCCCTCTCTCTCCTCTCCTCTCTCTCTCCTCTCCTCTCCCCTCTCTCCTCTCTCTCCTCTCCTCTCTCCTCTCTCCTCTCCTCTCTCCCCTTTCTCCTCTCTCCTCTCTCTCCTCTCTCCTCCTCTCTCCTCTCCGTAGTTGAGTCATGTTGCAGCAGACGATCTCGTTGTCTCTTCTGGCTGTGATGTCACAGACGGTTGCCGGGTGACGCTTGTCCGGACCTCCTTCCTGCCCTCGACCCTCACGGCTCGCCGCGTCTCTCTCGAGGACCCCTCGGAGCTGCCCGCTGCTCTGCCCGAACAGACAGCGACACGCAGGACCACTAGGGAGACGCCCTCTACCCCGCCTGAGCCAGAAACGCAGCTCAGGACCCTGAGACAGACGGCCACCTCGCTGCCCGAGGAGATAACATCATTTAGGACCCCAAGTAAGGTGCCCTCTACCCCGCCTGAGCTACAAACAGAATCTAGAAGAGAGAGACGGTCGGCCACATCACTGCCTGAACAGATAACATCATTCAGGCCCCCAAAAAAGGTACCTGCTACCCAGCCAGAACAAATAACAGCATACAGGACCCAGAGAGAGGCGTCCTTGACTCCGCCTGAGCAAAAAACACAGCTCAGGACCCAAAAATCAGGACCGCCCTCCCCGTTGCCTGTCTGCACCACAGCGAGGACCCCAAGCAGCTCAGGGTTGTCCGTCAACCTGCCTGCAGAGAAACAGGAAGCGAGGGCGGGGCTAGCCCTGACTGGGGGCATGCTGGGTAATGGGAGGAGCCAGCGAGCAGAGAGAGAGAGAAAAAGAGAGGGAGAGGGAGAGAGAGTGGTGAGAAGAGAGAGGGTATGTATTTAAAATGTGTTGCAGAGCCCCTGTCTCTCTGTCTTTCTGTCTGTCTGTCTGCATTGCCATTGAAGATCATTGAGGGTATAGTTAGCACACTGTGGTCCCATTTCTCCCAATGGCATCCCATTGCAGCTGCCCTGTACTTGTGCTACCATCGCCCCTCAGTGTAACACAGAACCATTATCGTCTCTATCTCTCTCTCTCTCAGCACTGCCCCCCAAAGGTCATAGTGCGTGCCCCTTTCCTGAACTCCGACCCTGACCTTTCCCTGACCCCTGAAGAGATTGCGGTCAAGCAGAGAAAAGTTGACAAAATCCGAAGCATGGTGACCAAGAGGTGAGTGACTGAGAGAAGAGTCCCAGAGTAACAGCACAGTGTAAGAAAGCATGCAGCATAGGGAAGCATAGGGAAGCATTGTAAAGCACAGAGAGGTCTGGTAAAGCATAGGGAAGCATTGTAAAGCACAGAGAGGTCTGGTAAAGCATAGGGAAGCATTGTAAAGCACAGAGAGGTCTGGTAAAGCATAGGGAAGCATTGTAAAGCACAGAGAAGTCTGGTAAAGCATAGGGAAGCATTGTAAAGCACAGAGAGGTCTGGTAAAGCATAGGGAAGCATTGTAAAGCACAGAGAGGTCTGGTAAAGCATAGGGAAGCATTGTAAAGCACAGAGAGGTCTGGTAAAGCATAGGGAAGCATTGTAAAGCACAGAGAGGTCTGGTAAAGCACAGGGAAGCATTGTAAAGCACAGAGAGGTCTGGTAAAGCATAGGGAAGCATTGTAAAGCACAGAGAGGTCTGGTAAAGCATAGGCAAGCATTGTAAAGCACAGAGAGGTCTGGTAAAGCATAGGGAAGCATTGTAAAGCACAGAGAGGTCTGGTAAAGCATAGGGAAGCATTGTAAAGCACAGAGAGGTCTGGTAAAGCATAGGGAAGCATTGTAAAGCACAGAGAGGTCTGGTAAAGCATAGGGAAGCATTGTAAAGCACAGACAGGTCTGGTAAAGCATAGGGAAGCATTGTAAAGCACAGAGAGGTCTGGTGAAGCATAGGGAAGCATTGTAAAGCACAGAGAGGTCTGGTAAAGCATAGGGAAGCATTGTAAAACACAGCACAGTGTAATAAAGCTATTATGTCTTCTCTCCCCTCTCCCCTCCCCTCTGTCTCAGTGTAGCTCAGGAGAGGTGCAGTACCTCTCTCATTCCCCTAGAGGGCGACGGGGAGAGGGAGCGCATCATCAGCCTCTCTTTCGCTCTGGCCAATGAGGCTTCGAGGAGGAGTCGTGAGATGGCTGGTCAGTCAAACCTAACCAATGTTTTTATCGTCTGGCTGTAAATTATTGATATCTTTATTTATAACTCATAACTGTTTTTACATTAGAGATATTAAGCCGTGATAAAGGGATATTTAAAACCAATATGAGGGTAAATTTAATTATTTCATATACACATACAATGTCGTATCAAACTCATTTTTAATTGAAATTCGCTCACTATTTTAAAGACATTTATAAAGTGAAATTCAGTCTATATGTAAAACTCATTTTAGCGTAAATTCATCCACTAGCTGTAATTAATTTCAGGGTCAATTAACCGCGTGCAAAAACTCAATTATAAAAATGTAAGACTGAGGTTAAAGTCAGCGTTGTATTTAAACTCTTTACAATGTGAATTCCCTGCCTCCTCTCTCTCTCTCTCTCCTCTCAGCTCAGTCTCTGCTGGACTGCAGTGACTCCAATGCCGAGAATGATGATTTTTGGAAATTTACTACGAGAGAGAAGAGTGAAATTTGGGGTTCCCTGAATTTCGGGGGCCCCCGACTCCCTAGCCCCGCCCCCAGCCCCCCCCGGCCATCCCACAGTGCAGTGGGGCGACAGGAGACCGAAGAGAGCACAGGACAGCCCTCCAATCAGCTCCTGTATATCTCAGAAGAGGCAGCCAATAGGAATCTGAGCTCAGAGACGGCCACCAATCAGAATGAAGGGTTGGAAATGCCAGCCAGTGGTAATCAAGGGGGGAATGCCTCGCCCAATCAGATTCGACCGGATGCCAGATTGACGCCCAGTGAAAACGAAGGGAGAAACGTTTCACCCAATCAAACTGAAGGTCTTGAAATGTCGGCCAGTCAAATTCGAGGGAGAGACGGCTCGCCCAATGAGATTCAGCTTGACTCCAAAATGCCGTCCAGTGAAATCGAAGGGATTGATGCGTCGTCCAATCAGAACAAAGACAAAAACGTGTCGACCAATGAAACCGAAGGCTTGGAAATGTCACCCAATGAAATGGAAGAAGGCTACGAACTTCCGACCAATGAAATTGAAAGGAGAAAAACATCGCCCAATGAAATCGAAGACCCCAAACTGCCGCCCAATGAAATTCACATCCTGGAAGAAATAACGACCTATCAAATCTTCAGCTCTGACAAACGAGCCAATCAGCAAGCTCAGCTGGCCAAACCACCATCCAATCAGTGCTCAGTACCCCAAACGGCCAATCAAATCACAGCGGCAGAAAAAAACAACGCTTTCGTCAAACCGGCAAATCAGAAAGCAGAAACCCAACATCTAGCCAATCATTGCTCAGGAGAGACTGCAGCAGAACGACCCGGCCAGCAGAGAACCAATGGGATCCTGTTTTACATCCGAAAAGAGGCGGGACCTGGCCAGGAGTTAGCCAGTCCGGATTCAGGGTTCTGTGAGGCGGACCTAACAGCCAATCAGACATCAGCTTTTGAAGACAGTCGTTTGACAGTGCTGCACACCAGTCTGTGATGTCATAACCATTCAAACGCTTGACATTTTTAATTTTGTGGAGGAGGGTCACAGAAAGTGAAAGAGAGACAGAGAGAAAGTAGAAGAGAGAGAGAGAGAGAGAGAGAGATTATATTATATTATATTATACAGCAACACCATACACGATTCAGACAGTCCCCCTGAGTTTCAATAGCCATAGTTTTATATATTATACAGCAACACCAAACACGATTCAGACAGTCCCCCTGAGTTTCAATAGCCATAGTTTTATATATTATACAGCAACACCAAACACGATTCAGACAGTCCCCCTGAGTTTCAATAGCCATAGTTTTATATATTATACAGCAACACCAAACACGATTCAGACAGCCCCCCTGAGTTTCAATAGCCATAGTTTTATATATTATACAGCAACACCAAATACGATTCAGACAGCCCCCCTGAGTTTCAATAGCCATAGTTTTATATATTATACAGCAACACCAAACACGATTCAGACAGCCCCCCTGAGTTTCAATAGCCATAGTTTTATATATTATACAGCAACACCAAACACGATTCAGACAGCCCCCCTGAGTTTCAATAGCCATAGTTTTATATATTATACAGCAACACCAAACACGATTCAGACAGCCCCCCTGAGTTTCAATAGCCATAGTTTTATATATTATAAAGAGAGAGAGAGTAAAGGATGAAGCACAATCTTCTAAACCAGAAGAGACTGAGAGAGAAAGTCAAGTTAGCAGAGAAACGTTTTAATGCCTTCGTCATGCAGAACTTCACTGGATCAGAAACTCCAAACCAGAAGAGACTGAGAGAGAAAGTCAAGTTAGCAGAGAAACGTTTTAATGCCTTCGTCATCCAGAACTTCACTGGATCAGAAACTCCAAACCAGAAGAGACCGAGAGAGAAAGTCAAGTTAGCAGAGAAACGTTTTAATGCCTTCGTCATCCAGAACTTCACTGGATCAGAAACTCCAAACCAGAAGAGACCGAGAGAGAAAGTCAAGTTAGCAGAGAAACGTTTTAATGCCTTCGTCATCCAGAACTTCACTGGATCAGAAACTCCAAACCAGAAGAGACTGAGAGAGAAAGTCAAGTTAGCAGAGAAACGTTTTAATGCCTTCGTCATCCAGAACTTCACTGGATCAGAAACTCCAAACCAGAAGAGACTGAGAGAGAAAGTCAAGTTAGCAGAGAAACGTTTTCATGCCTTCGTCATCCAGAACTTCACTTAATAATTTTGTTAACTATGATCATTTTAACAAATTAGACGTCAGACAGTGTGAATACTACAAAATATATTATCTAGATATATATTTGTTTTTTTTCTAACAACTGTGTATTTTAAAAAATATTAACAGATTTGAATCATATTTCGTGCCAAAGGGCTGAAGAATATCTCTGTTTTGTAATATTAAAATTAAAAAAGCTAATTTTATTATATTCATTTCTATATTTCGTTCCCCATCCATCCTTCCTGTCTGCTGTGAGCTTGTCTGGAGAATTCTAACTGCCAGGCAGCCTTCCACTCCGAATGATTCTACCACCAGCGTCCTGCATAACTGTCTATTTCTATGTGTGTGAGTGTGTGTCTATCTACTGTGTGTCTGTCTATCTCCGTCTATTATCAGCTCTCAATCAAACTAACATATCCCACTGCTACCACCAGTATACTGTATATCTGTCTATCTATGTATCTATCTAGAAATCAGATCTCAAACTAACATATCCCACCGCTACCACCAGTATACTGTATATTTGTCTATCTATTTATCTATCTAGTAGTCATATCTCAAACTAACATATCCCACTGCTACCACCAATACACTGTATCTGCTATCTATTTATCTGTCTTGTAATCATTATTATTATTATTATTATTATTATTTGTTTATTTAGCAGACGCCTTTACCCAAGGCGACTTACAGAGACTAGGGTGTGTGAACTATGCATCAGCTGCAGAGTCACTTACAATTACGTCTCACCTGAAAGACGGAGCACAAGGAGGTTAAGTGACTTGCGCAGGGTCACACAATGAGTCAGTGGCTGAGGTGGGATTTGAACCAGGGACCTCCTGGTTACAAGCCCTTTTCTTTAACCACTGGACCACACAGCCACCTGTGTGGTCCAATCATATCTCAAACATATCCCACTGCTACCACCAATATACTATCTGTATCTATTTATCTATCTAGTAATCATATCTCAAACTAACATCCCACCTCTACCACCAATATACTCTGTCTATCTATTTACCTATCTCTCTATCTAGTAATCAGATCTCTGTCAAACTAAAATATCCCACTGCTACCACCAGTATATAATGTTTATATTTCTCTATCGATCTGTTTGTAAAGTGGGCAGGACTGGCAGAGTTGAAAGATCACACTGTCACATGATTTGGTAGTTAAGACTCTCCAGGCCAGGAGGAGGTGCTCAATTGGCCGAGCGTCGCCCGGGGGGAGGGAGGGTTTAGGTCGGCCAGGGTGTCCTCGGCTCACCGCGCACCGGCGCCCCCTTGTGGTCAGGCCGGGCGCCTGCGGGCTTGCCTGTAAGCTGCCCAGAGCTGCGTTGTCCTCCGACGCTGTAGCTCTGAGGCGGCTGCACGGTGAGTCTGCAGCGTGTAAAGAAGCAGGCGGCTGACGAAACACGCTTCGGAGGACAGCGTGGGTTCGTCTTCACCCCTCCCGAGTCAGCGCAGGGGGAGGTAGCGGTGAGCCTAAAAATAATTGGGCATTGATAAATAACAAAACTCATGTCTATGAAATTCGAGTCTGTTATAAATGTGGATTACGCTCGTTGGTTTGAAGGAGGTGTGGAAGGCTGTCTGGCAGTTAAGAGTCCTTCAGACAAACTCAAAAGCAGAAACAACAGCGAATACCAAACCAGGGGAAGAATAGGAAGAAAAAAAAATGAAGAAATGAAAATGACTTTTTCTTTTGAAGAAGAAATCTAATCTTTATGCAGTTTGAGTCTGATTTATATGTGTAAGTAAAAATAATAAATAATAAAACATTGAATTTCATTGCAATTAAAATATAAGTGTGTTCTGATCAAATATTTCGCAGGTCCAAGTTAGTTCACTGACCTTCATATAGTCTCCCTTCTGTTGAGAGAGCGCCATCTAGTGCACAGCCAGTGCACTGCCAGCAATCCCACGTGTCAGATCACTAGGGGGAGCTGGCTCTTCTATAAAGACACTGGCTGTGTTACTCTGTGGCAGGCAGCTGAATTGATGTGTTGAAATGATTTGTATTGTGATGCGAGACCACAGCAGAGCTCTAGAGTTAAAGAACTACAGCTCCCAGCATGCCTCGCCATGGCCGCGGGTGCAGAGGCATGCTGGGAGCTGTAGTCCTATAGCCAGGGCTGGAGCGATTCACTGTGTCTCGATGAATCGCGATGCTTTCTTTACATGATGTGTCGTAATAAGAGGTCTGTATCGCTTGTGATACGAGACCGCAGCATAAAGAACTACAGCTCCCAGCATGCCTCGCCATGGCCAGCGGGTGCAGAGGCATGCTGGGAGCTGTAGTCCTATAGCCAGGGCTGTCCCGATTCACAATACAATAACTAGGGCAGCGCAGCTAGAACTGAAGAGCAGCTCCTGAACTCACAGTCAAAGAAACACAGATTCAGTGTGGAAGAAATGGCGCGAGAGAGAGCGAGAGAGAGAGAGAGAGAGAGAGAGAGAGAGAGTGAGAGAGAGAGAACATCCAGACTTTTTTTTTTTTACAGAAAAAATATGTTTTATTTTCTATTACTGTTTAAAAAAGGAGGAAAAAACTTTATATACATTTTTGTAAGGAAAAAAAAAAAAAGTATCCTGTGTTGAAAACATGTTAAAAAAAACCAAAAACAACACACACTTTACAAGTTGCAAAACACAAAAAAGGCACTTTATAAAATATTAAAAACATGAACCGGATCGGAGTTTATTATTATCTGTCACAATAACTCAATTACCAACCAGATTAAACTGGGAAACTTCCACATTGAGAATTCCCAGTACCAAATACAGGACCTTAACAGTGAAAACAGAGGACAGTCTCAATATTGAATTCTGATATTTTCACTACAGTATGATAAGTTTACAAACCCCCATGGAAATTTATAATTTCTAGACCTTTCTCGAAAAACAAAATTCTAGAAAAAATCTTTTCTAGCACCAAGTTCTGCTTTTCTGGATGAGCGAACGAGGGGTGGGGCTGGAGATACCGAGAGTCCTGTTGACATGCAGAGCCTTGTAAACCTGTTTAACTGTGAAAGAAAATACTTTTAAAACAGAGCGTCTAAAATAAACCGCGTGTGTGAAAATAATTTGGACCGGACGTGCCTGAGACGCGCTGAATAAATGGATCGCTAAGGGTTAAAGTTTGCAAAACGGAATTTGAATGACGGAGAGGAGTTCTGGTCTGGTTTTGTGGCACGGTGATAAGGTCCGATGAGGAAAAGAATGCCATACCTACTCTCAAGTAGGTCTATCTTTTTAGAAGGCTGTTTTTTTCCTCTAATGGTTCAGGAAGATTTGGTTCCAACACGCGGTACAACGGATTCCAGAACATAGCAAAAGATATCGGCCAATCATTCGAAATCCTCCGCTACAAAACCGGGTTTTAAAACTGGACGTTCCAACACAACGACCCAAAACACACATCAAAATCTACTTCAGAATAGATCAAGATGAATGGCATCAAGGTTCTGGAAGGGCCCGGTCAAAGTCCTGATCTAAATCCGATTGAGAAGCTTTGGTAAGAGTTAAGAACATAAGAAAGTTTCCAAACGAGAGGAGCCCCCATTCAGCCCATCTTGCTCGTTTGGTTGTTAGTAGCTTATTGATCCCAGAATCTCATCAAGCAGCTTCTTGAAGGATCCCAGGGTGTCAGCTTCAACAACATTACTGGGGAGTTGGTTCCAGACCCTCACAATTCTCTGTGTAAAAAAAGTGCCTCCTATTTTCTGTTCTGAATGCCCCTTTATCTAATCTCCATTTGTGACCCCTGGTCCTTGTTTTTCAGGTTGATAAAGTCCCCTGGGTCGACATTGTCTATACCTTTTAGGATTTTGAATGCTTGAATCAGATCTCTTCTTTGTTCAAGACTGAACAGATTCAATTCTTTCAGCCTGTCTGCATACGACATGCCTTTTAAACCCGGGATAATTCTGGTTGCTCTTCTTTGCACTCTTTCTAGAGCAGCGATATCCTTTTTGTAACGAGGTGACCAGAACTGAACACAATATTCTAGGTGAGGTCTTACTAATGCATTGTAGAGTTTTAATATTACTTCCCTTGATTTAGATTCAAGTTGAAGGCGGCTGGGCACAGGGGAAGTCCTGGGAATTTGAATGAACTGAAGCAATTTCACTAAAGAATCTGTTAAAATCTCACTGAGAAATATCCTAATCGATTGAGAGAGGTTGGTTGCTAAAGGAGCCTCAACTAGCTATTAATATCATTCGCCTTGTTAGGGTTGTTATAGGGCAGCAGTGTGGAGTAGTGGTTAGGGCTCTGGACTCTTGACCGGAGGGTCGTGGGTTCAATCCCAGGTGGGGGACACTGCTGCTGTACCCTTGAGCAAGGTACTTTACCTAGATTGCTCCAGTAAAAACCCAACTGTAAAATTGTATGTAAAAATAATGTGATATCTTGTAACAATTGTAAGTCGCCCTGGATAAGGGCGTCTGCTAAGAAATAAATAATAATAAAAATAATAGGGTAAGAATGCTTTCAAACAAGCATTTACGGAGTTTTGCAAAAACGTGCTGAATAGATAATTGTAGATTTTTTGTAACACCTTTTCCCTCATCCAGAAAAGCAAAACTTTGTGCTAGAAAATATTTTTTCTAGAACTCTGTTCTTGAGAAATGTCTAGAAATTATAAAAGTTTCCATAAGGGTAAGTAAACTTTTCACTACAACTATAATATATATATATATATATATATATATATATATATGTATAGTTTCTTGGGGGTGAAAATGGGGTTTCAAAATTATTACAAATTAACATCAAAAAATAAAAGAAAAACTAACTTATTGACAATATTTTCTCCGAAGAATAAATACACATGATATTTAAATACAGAAACGTGTACATGCAAACCAAACCAGACGACTTCAAGTACCGTTACACAGTCATGAGATTACTGTTATATAGATATCAAATATATAATCCAACAAAATATGACGTTTTCAAAAAAAAAAGAGAGAGCCAAAAATAAAAAATGAGGTCATAGGTTACTTTTAATATAATTCAAAATGTGTTAAAATTAGAGGAGGACGGGCTGGCTCTAGTGGTTGAGCTGAGGAGGGACTGGGAGGGAGGGAGGCTGGCTCTAGTGGTTAGAGCTGAGGAGGGACTGGGAGGGAGGCTGTAGTGGTGAGAGCTGAGGAGGGACTGGGAGGGAGGGAGGCTGTAGTGATGAGAGCTGAGGAGGGACTGGGAGGGAGGGAGGCTGTAGTGATGAGAGCTGAGGAGGGACTGGGAGGGAGGGAGGCTGTAGTGATGAGAGCTGAGGAGGGACTGGGAGGGAGGGAGGCTGTAGTGATGAGAGCTGAGGAGGGACTGGGAGGGAGGCTGTAGTGATGAGAGCTGAGGAGGGACTGGGAGGGAGGGAGGCTGTAGTGATGAGAGCTGAGGAGGGACTGGGAGGGAGGGAGGCTGTAGTGATGAGAGCTGAGGAGGGACTGGGAGGGAGGGAGGCTGTAGTGGTGAGAGCTGAGGAGGGACTGGGAGGGAGGGAGGCTGTAGTGGGTAGAGCTGAGGAGGGACTGGGAGGGAGGGAGGCTGTAGTGATGAGAGCTGAGGAGGGACTGGGAGGGAGGGAGGGAGGCTGGCTCTAGTGGGAAGAGCTGAGGAGGGACTGGGAAGGAGGGAGGGAGGCTGGCTCTAGTGGTTAGAGCTGAGGAGGGACTGGGAGGGACGGAGAGAGGCTGGCTCTAGTGGTTAGAGCTGAAGAGGGACTGGGAGGTACGGAGAGAGGCTGGCTCTAGTGGGTAGAGCTGAGGAGGGACAGAGAGATGGACAGGTGGACAGTTTTGGACATGTCAAGCATTTTAGGACAGAAATAAGACTTCTATAAAACTCTTATAGAGAAGAGAGCTACAGCATATTGGTGGTAGTAGTGGGATATTTAGACAGATAGACAGACAGACAGAGATAGAATATTGGTGTTAGGGTGTGGGATATTTAGACTGACAGACAGCTAGATAGACAGAGTCATTGGTTGAAGGAGGTTTTTAGCTGGTTTTACAGACCAGAGATACAGCATACAGGTGGTAGAGTGGGATATTTAGACAGACAGGTGGCAGTGGTTGAAGGAGGCTGTGTGGTCCAGTGGTTAAAGAAAAGGGCTTGTAACTGGGAGGTCCCTGGTTCAAATCCCACCTCAGCCACTAACTCATTGTGTGACCCTGAGCAAGTCACTTCACCTCCTTGTGCTCCGTCTTTCGGGTGAGACGTAGTTGTAAGTGACTCTGCAGCTGATGCATAGTTCACACACCCGAGTCTCTGTAAGTCGCCTTGGATAAAGGCGTCTGCTAAATAAACTAATAATAATAATAATCAGATCTCCGTCAAACTAAACTATCCCACCGCTACCACCAGTATACTGTGTCTATCTCTGTGTATCTCTCTGTCGATATATTCTTCATAAAGAAACATTTAAACCTAGTAGTAGAAGCTGGACAAAATTTTGGGTAACAAAAAAGGTATAGAAAAAAAATCTCTCTGAATCAGAACCGGGTCCTAAGCGGTTCCGGTTCCGGTTCCGGTGCGGGCCAGCAGCACGCACACGCAGGCCGTGTCGATCCGGACCCACCTCCAGCCCGTCAGGTTTCTCTCGTTGAGGGTCAGCGCCCGAACGAAGGACTGCTTCACCTTGCACTCCGAAACCCACTGTCTGCGGTCCACTCCCCGACAGCCGGCCCGGGACAGCGGGACGGGCTCCCCCTGGCACCGCGTCTCGTAGAAGTACTGCTTGAGAGGACCGGTGAGGGTTCGGACCTCGGACAGGACCGTCACGGACACCCCCCTCAGATCCACCGCCGTTTTTTTGTCCGTCACCCAAACGCTCATCGAGTCGCAGACGGACAGCTCCCCTCGTCTGGTGTCCGAACGCCTGCGGCGGGAGTCGTTCCTGCCTGCGTCTTCGTCGGTCTCGCTGCCCCAAGAAAATTCCTCCGGGGGGAAAAAAGCCGGAGGGTTCTGGGGGATTTTGCTGGAGAGCAGGACCCTGGGGTTTTCCGTTAGGAACTGCCGTTCCCCCCCCGTTCCCAGCTCCAGTGGTTCGATCCCCAAGCCTCCGCTGCCCAGGTTGGACTCTCCCATTCTGCCTTCCAGGGGGGGAGGCTGGATTCCATAAACTGGAGGGAAGACGTCTTTAGTTTGGCCGTGGAGCAGGTTGTTCGTGTAAACGGGGTAACTGGGGGTAGTTTTGGGTCTGTTTCTTAATTTCCTGGGGTTTTTAGTCCTATTTTTGGTATGTTTTTGGTTTGTGGTGACGGTGTGGGTCTTGTTGCTAGGGTTGTGTGGTCGCCGTGGTGCTGGTGGTTGTTGTTGTTGTTGCTGTGGTGGTTGCCAAGGGGAGTGGTCTTCATCCAGGAAGCTCTGTGGAAGGGGGAGGGTCGTTGCTAAGAGGGAGGCGATCACCATGGCAACCAGAGGAAGCCAGCGCATCACTTCAGAATGGCGTCAGCTGAGGGGGGAGGACAAAGAAGAGGAGTTAAAATAATTCCCCTGAGTTTCAATATCCATAGTTTTATATATAATACAGAATCATAAAAAAAACTGCAGCTCCCAGCATGCCACTCTACTAGCAGTAACAGTGAGGGATGCTGGGAGCTGTAGTTCAGATGCTAAGTTTCAATACCCATAGTTTTATATATTATACAGCAACACCAAACACGATTCAGACAGCCCCCCTGAGTTTCAATAGCCATAGTTTTATATATTATACAGCAACACCAAACACGATTCAGACAGCCCCCCTGAGTTTCAATAGCCATAGTTTTATATATTATACAGCAACACCAAACACGATTCAGACAGCCCCCCTGAGTTTCAATAGCCATAGTTTTATATATTATACAGCAACACCAAACACGATTCAGACAGCCCCCTGAGTTTCAATAGCCATAGTTTTATATATTATACAGCAACACCAAACACGATTCAGACAGTCCCCCTGAGTTTCAATAGCCATAGTTTTATATATTATACAGCAACACCAAACACGATTCAGACAGCCCCCCTGAGTTTCAATAGCCATAGTTTTATATATTATACAGCAGAACCAAACTGTATAATAATTAAGCTAATTGCAATATTATTTAAGTCCACCAGGGGGCAGTGGAGTCCAAGAATTGAGACCATGTCTATACTGGTGAAGAAAATTCTCATTAGGTGAAACTTACTAAAGAAATATTTTAAATAGAAAATATACTTCAATTTTGTCTTTCATTCGTTTGCCTTCAATATAACGGAATGTTTTAACTGCATTCAAATGTATAAACTGAACTTCAAACCAGAAGAGACTGAGAGAGAAAGTCAAGTTAGCAGAGAAACGTTTTAATGCCTTCGTCATCCAGAACTTCACTGGATCAGAAACTCCAAACCAGAAGAGACTGAGAGAGAAAGTCAAGTTAGCAGAGAAACGTTTTAATGCCTTCGTCATCCAGAACTTCACTGGATCAGAAACTCCAAACCAGAAGAGACAGAGAGAAAGTCAAGTTAGCAGAGAAACGTTTTAATGCCTTCGTCAACCAGAACTTCACTGGATCAGAAACTCTGTCAACTAACTTGACTTTTAGGTTTTTTCCTAGGGCATTAAAACCCGTGCAATATTCTGTCCCTCCCTCTCTCTCTCTCTCTCTCTCTCTCTCTCTGGCCTGAGGGAATACACATTCTAAACATTCCTCTCTCTCTCCCTCGCCCTCCCTCCACTATAGATAACTATAGTTAGGTAAAGAAAACAATGCGACTCCACAGACACACACACCTATGAGAGAGAGGGGAGAGGAGAGAGAGAGAAGGGAGAGGAGAGGAGAAGAGGGAAGAGGAGAGAGGATAGAAGAGAGAGGAGAGTTGTTGTATAATATAGAAAACTATGGCTATTGAAACTCAGGGGGGCTGTCTGAATCGTGTTTGGTGTTGCTGTATAATATATAAAACCATGGCTATTGAAACTCAGGGGGACTGTCTGAATCGTGTTTGGTGTTGCTGTATAATATATAAAACTATGGCTATTGAAACTCAGGGGGACTGTCTGAATCGTGTTTGGTGTTGCTGTATAATATATAAAACTATGGCTATTGAAACTCAGGGGGGCTGTCTGAATCGTGTTTGGTGTTGCTGTATAATATATAAAACTATGGCTATTGAAACTCAGGGGGGCTGTCTGAATCGTGTTTGGTGTTGCTGTATAATATATAAAACTATGGCTATTGAAACTCAGGGGGACTGTCTGAATCGTGTTTGGATTTGCGGTAGTATTTCAGAGTTAATTGGTTTGTTTGACATTTCCCTGTAATTATAGATCAATTTAGTTTGACAGCTTGCAGTAAGCAGTTACTGAGTTTCATGACTTGCAACATAAATTCTAATTATCATGTTCTTAAGGCAGTGAAACTCTTTGATGGCTTTCCAAGTTTGCTGCTCCTTTATTGAAATACCTACGTGGGTTTTTTTGAGTTTTGCTAAATCTATAAGGAAGCTACAAATCACTAAACTTGACTTTCTCTCTCGGTCTCTTCTGGTTTGGAGTTTCTGATCCAGTGAAGTTCTGGATGACGAAGGCATTAAAACGTTTCTCTGCTAACTTGACTTTCTCTCTCAGTCTCTTCTGGTTTGGAGTTTCTGATCCAGTGAAGTTCTGGATGACGAAGGCATTAAAACGTTTCTCTGCTAACTTGACTTTCTCTCTCAGTCTCTTCTGGTTTGGAGTTTCTGATCCAGTGAAGTTCTGGATGACGAAGGCATTAAAACGTTTCTCTGCTAACTTGACTTTCTCTCTCGGTCTCTTCTGGTTTGGAGTTTCTGATCCAGTGAAGTTCTGGATGACGAAGGCATTAAAACGTTTCTCTGCTAACTTGACTTTCTCTCTCGGTCTCTTCTGGTTTGGAGTTTCTGATCCAGGGCTAGGCGTGATCATAATTACTTATATTTTTCTTTAAGAATAATTTAAAAAAAAAAAAAGCGCACACATCGCGGTCACCTCGGGCCTTGTTGCCATGGAGACAGCGTCAACACGACAACGTGGTTTACACAGACTCAGATTTTGCCTAAATAGCAGCGTTCAGAATAGCAAAAGCCAATGGATAATTTTGTAACAGTAATTAATCTAATTATTAGCTACAAACTTAGACACCTAGCACAAGAATCTTAGTACGCTTGAAAGAGTAATAGCGAGGTTATGAGAAATACAGCATCCCCCCTCCCCCATTCTCTCACCTCTTATTAGCTTTATTAACAGGATCACTGGCCCCTCCCTTTAAAGGAGCGCTGACCATCTTTAAAATCCATTCTCTCACCTCTTATTAGCTTTATTAACAGGATCACTGGCCCCTCCCTTTAAAGGAGCGCTGACCATCTTTAAAATCCATTCTTTCACCTCTTATTAGCTTTATTAACAGGATCACTGGCCCCTCCCTTTAAAGGAGCGCTGACCATCTTTAAAATCCGTTCTCTCACCTCTTATAAGCTCTATTAACAGGATCACTGGCCCCTCCCTTTAAAGGAGCGCTGACCATCTTTAAAATCCATTCTCTCACCTCTTATTAGCTTTATTAACAGGATCACTGGCCATCTTTAAAATCCATCCTCTCACCTCTTATTAGCTTTATTAACAGGATCACTGGCCCCTCCCTTTAAAGGAGCGCTGACCATCTTTAAAATCCATTCTCTCACCTCTTATTAGCTTTATTAACAGGATCACTGGCCCCTCCCTTTAAAGGAGCGCTGACCATCTTTAAAATCCATTCTCTCCCCTCTTATTAGCTTTATTAACAGAATCACCGGCCCCTCCCTTTAAAGGAGCGCTGACCATCTTTAAAATCCATTCTCTCACCTCTTATTAGCTTTATTAACAGGATCACTGGCCCCTCCCTTTAAAGGAGCGCTGACCATCTTTAAAATCCATTCTCTCACCTCTTATTAGCTTTATTAACAGGATCACTGGCCCCTCCCTTTAAAGGAGCGCTGACCATCTTTAAAATCCATTCTCTCACCTCTTATTAGCTTTATTAACAGGATCACTGACCCCTCCCTTTAAAGGAGCGCTGACCATCTTTAAAATCCATTCTCTCACCTCTTATTAGCTTTATTAACAGGATCACTGGCCCCTCCCTTTAAAGGAGCGCTGACCATCTTTAAAATCCATTCTCTCACCTCTTATTAGCTTTATTAACAGGATCACTGGCCCCTCCATTTAAAGGAGCACTGACCATCTTTAAAATCCATTCTCTCACCTCTTATTAGCTTTATTAACAGGATCACTGGCCCCTCCCTTTAAAGGAGCGCTGACCATCTTACCTGTTTAACAACTCAGACCCCAGAACTATAAGCTAATAATTCCAATTACTAAAGAATGCAGACCAAACACGATTCAGACAGCCCCCCTGAGTTTCAATAGTCATAGTTTTATATATTATACAGCAACACCAAACCCGATTCAGACAGCCCCCCTGAGTTTCAATAGTCATAGTTTTATATATTATACAGCAACACCAAACCCGATTCAGACAGTCCCCCTGAGTTTCAATAGCCATAGTTTTATATATTATACAGCAACACCAAACACGATTCAGACAGCCCCCCTGAGTTTCAATAGCCATAGTTTTATATATTATACAGCAACACCAAACCCGATTCAGACAGCCCCCCTGAGTTTCAATAGCCATAGTTTTATATATTATACAGCAACACCAAACACGATTCAGACAGTCCCCCTGAGTTTCAATAGCCATAGTTTTATATATTATACAGCAACACCAAACACGATTCAGACAGTCCCCCTGAGTTTCAATAGCCATAGTTTTATATATTATACAGCAACACCAAACACGATTCAGACAGCCCCCCTGAGTTTCAATAGCCATAGTTTTATATAT
>NW_026708899.1:22500-32037 GCF_902713425.1 Acipenser ruthenus
CACACACACACAGTAGTTAAGGGAGCACACACACACACACACACACACACACACACACACACACACACAGTAGTTAAGGGAGCACACACACACACACACACACACACAGTAGTTAAGGGAGCACACACACACACACACACACACACACACACACACACACACACACAGTAGTTAAGGGAGCAACACACACACACACACACACACACACACACACAGTAGTTAAGGGAGCAACACACACACACTCACACACACACACACACACAGTAGTTAAGGGAGCAACACACACACACACACACACAGTAGTTAAGGGAGCACACACACACACACACACACACACAGTAGTTAAGGGAGCACACACACACACACACACACACAGTAGTTAAGGGAGCACACACACACACACACACACACACAGTAGTTAAGGGAGCACACACACACACACACACACACACACACACACACACACACACACACACAGTAGTTAAGGGAGCACACACACACACACACACACACACACACACACACACACAGTAGTTAAGGGAGCCACACACACACACTCTCACACACACACACACACACACACAGTAGTTAAGGGAGCAACACACACACACACACACACACAGTAGTTAAGGAAGCAACACACACACACACACAAACACACACACACAGTAGTTAAGGGAGCAACACACACACACACACACACACACACACACACAGTAGTTAAGGGAGCAACACACACACACACACACACACACAGTAGTTAAGGGAGCAACACACACACACACACACACACACACTCACACACACACACACAGTAGTTAAGGGAGTAAAATCCTCATTTACTATCCATGATATTTTCGCTTGCATTAGTAAATGAATCGTATATTGCATCGGCTGCATCAAATGTAACAAGCTATATATATACTACTATATATTACTTAGAAAATCAGAAAGAGAACCTTTAGAATACATTCGGTTTGTAGATGATATTTTGGGGGTTTGGACACATGGAGAAGAATCTCTTTTCCAGTTTCATAAAATGGCAAATGAAATACACAGTAATATTAAGGTGGACCTTCGATGGACAAGGAAAGAAATAGAATTTTTAGATACCATAGTAAAACTTGAAGAAGGTTCAATTGAGACTGACCTCTTCTGTAAACCTACTGACATGCACCAGTATTTCCACATGTCCTCTGCACATCCGATACACACTAAAAGGGCAATCCCAAAGGGTCTAGTAATAAGAATACGAAGAATATGCTCAAAAGAAAGTGACTATGTAAAACAAAGAAATGTATTAAAAACAGATCTTAAAAAAAGAGGATACAAAGAAAGAATTATAGAGACGGAGTTAAGAAAAGTGGATAAACTAAAAAGAGATGATCTACTAGATTATAAAAATAGAGATAAAAAGGTCAAAAGAGTCCCATTAATAATGACTCACTCTAAACTTTTGCTCAATATTTCTAAGATAGTTTGGAAACACTTGCGGATTCTACATAATTCAGAAAAATTAAACAAAGTATTTCTTAAGGCCCCAGTTGTAGCATTCAAAAGAGAAGCTAATTTAGGTGATATTTTAGTTCACAGTAAACATAAAAGAATAATTGACAAAATAGGTTCTACGAACATGTGCACTAGTAGATGTAAAGTGTGTAAACACATAGACAAACGTAAAAATATAATTAAACATAAGAACACCACATATCCACTAAAAACTAATACCTACTGTAAAAATAGCAATGTCGTTTATGGAATAGCCTGTGAAAAATGTGATGAAATCAAATATGTTGGAGAGACTGGAACTACTTTATATAAAAGAATTCAGAACCACCTTTCATTAATTAGAAATAAAAAAATGAATGAACCAATAGTACAGCACTTAACCAGTCAGGGACATGACATAAATGATGTAAAGTTTGTAGTATTAGAACAGCTCAAATTAGACAATGCGACATATAGAAGAATAAAAGAAAGTAAATGGATAAATAGGCTGAACACGATTATGCCAGCGGGACTCAACAGAAAAGAATGAACTAATTAACTTCAATAAATATATAACATTTAAATAAATAAACAAAATTCATTCAAAAGTTGTGCATGCTGATGCGCTGGGGAGGCCAAATCTAGACTGATCCTCAGAGCCAGCATTGCATGATATAATAAAAATATAAGTTTATGTAAAGTAGTGTTAATTGGAATTAATACAGATTCAAAGATAGAAGTAAAAATGATGTCACAATATATAGAACACCATTACATCATGTAAGAATAAATCATGGATTTGAATGTAAACAATAACAAGTAGTTGTCATGCCGTCAAAAACCTATAAATACCTCCAATGTTTGGATTCAAACACAGGCTCCCTTGAGAAAGATATGTACAACATATCGAAACGTTGGGCAGCTGGCTCTTTGAGCTAAAATATATATATATATATATATATATATATATATCGATGAAACAAAACGCCGCTTGGCCGATCGCTTCGTGGAGCATCTGAGAAGTACACGAATCAACACCTCTACCTTTCCGGACGCCAGACATTTGAACAGAAATGACCACACTAGAGAAGACATCCCAATTCGTGGGATGGTTCAATGCTACGGAACTAATGCTGTCAGGAAACAACAGGAATGTGAACTTATTTTCAAAACTAGGCACTTTGGAGCCATTTGGAATTCTGTTCTGAGGTCATCATCATCATCATCCTCATCCTCATCCTGGAATTCTGTTTATAAGACGACTTGTTTGTTTTTTATTAACTTCTTAAAGCACTGGTTTTTTTTTTGTATTCAGCCGATGAAGGACTTGTAGTCCAAAACGTCCTGATCATTGATTTGTAATCAATTATTCTACCTTTTTAAGTACCTGAAATATCCTTTTCTCTTTTTTTCTTATTGATCATTTTGGTACACAGCTGTTTTCCCTTAGATAGATAGATAGATAGATAGATAGATAGATAGATAGATAGATAGATAGATAGATAGATGTCAGGACTGCCCAGTCCCTGACCACCTTCCGGCGCCTCCTTAAGACTCACCTCTTCAAACAGCACCTGTAGAACTCCTCTGTTTGTATCCTGGGACACTATCACCCTTCATTTAAATGTGCTTTATTTTGCTCTTATCTGCCCCCTATTTTACTGCATTTAATCCTGTACTTCAGAATACTGTAATCTGCCAAGTGTTTAACCTGTAGTACTTTGTATTTAATCACATCCTGATGTAACTATCACTATTTAATCATATCCTGATGTCACTATCACTATTATCTGCTGTATTATTGAATTGTGGTTTGTCACACTTGAACAAAAGTTATTGTATTTCTTGCTCTTATTGTATTACTTGTATTGTAACACTTGAAATGTATTTGCTTACGATTGTAAGTCGCCCTGGATAAGGGCGTCTGCTAAGAAATAAATAATAATAATAATAATAATAATAATAATAATAATAATAATAATAATAATGATGATAATGATAGATAGATAGATAGATAGATAGATAGATAGATAGATAGATAGATAGATAGATAGATAAAGACGCCTGGTTCATATAATAATAATAATAATAATAATAATAATAATAATAATAATAATAATAATAATAAGATAGATAGATAGATAGATAGATAGATAGATAGATAGATAGATAGATAAAGACGCCTGGTTCATATAATAATAATAATAATAATAATAATAATAATAATAATAATAATAATAATAATAATAGTTTAGACAGCACTTGGATCTACATCACTGGGGATAATAACGCGTTGTGATCCGAACTGGTTGCATCCCAGTTCATAATTTGTATTCTATAGTACGATTATCCGCACTCACTGTAAACCGGACTGTGTTTTTTAAACACGACTCTTGCAATATTGTAACTCTGAGCTGCCCTGTAACTCTGTGCGAGTCGCCGGGGATAAAAACAGGCGTCCGACAAACACACAAACAGAACAACAAATACATAAAAACGAAGTAAAAACGTCAAAACCACAGCAAATTTAAAATGAAGTTAAAAGTTTACCTACCGTTTTTAGAAGAGGCGCAAGCCGTAAATCCAGCAATATAAACATTTGAGTGCTCGGTTTTGTTAAATAAAACGCGTTATTTATTTATTTATTTATTTATTTATTTATTTAGTTTTCTTTCTGTATACGTAGGTTTTAATTATTTAGTTTATGATACGAGTAAAAAAGGTCTGTCAGTCAAAATATAGTAAACTTGTTCAGTCTGGGGAAGACAGAAAAGAAAGTTGGGACAAAAAAACTCTTTCTCTCTCTCTTTCTTTCTTTCTCTCTCGCTTGACTTAAACAAAAGCCATGTTGTTTTTTTTAAAAACAAATAAATATTTCACTCTATAATTTTTTTTTGTATGTTCTTTATGGAAAACCCGTCTGTTTTCTCAACGCTACCCCGGTTCGCGGGCTTCTTCTTCGGCGTAAAATATTAATCCACAACGCGGCTTTGCCATAAGTTTTCACCGCGAACAACTACAAAAAAAGAAATGAATTCTTCTCAAAACCAGGTGAATCGAGAGAGAGAAAAAAACATGAAAAAAAAAAAGTTTGTTTCTCTCTAGGGAGGGACTGAAACGAATGAGAGAAAGAGGGAGGGAGGGAGAGAAAGGAAAGGCCGACTCAGTCTTAAAGCTACAGTGCTCATTTTTTAAAAAATTTTCATTATCAAGCTGTGTGGTCCAGTGGTTAAAGAAAAGGGCTTGTAACCGGGAGGGTCCCGGGTTCAAATCCCACCTCAGCCACTGACTCACTGTGTGACCCTGAGCAAGTCACTTAACCTCCTTGTGCTCTGTCTTTCAGGTGAGATGTAATTGTAAGTGACTCTGCAGCTGATAGTTCACACACCCTAGTCTCTGTAAGTCGCCTTGGATAAAGGCATCTGCTAAATAAAATAATGATAATAATTTTAGGGTGAGAATTCTGCCCAGAAATGGTCTGAAAACTGGGACGGTCCCAGCATTCCTGGAAGGTATTTGTTCTGTATTTATGTCAGACGCCTGCTTTTATCCCAGACGACTCGCACAGGTGCCACAGGGCAGCTCAGAGTTACAATGAAAGATTCATGTTTAAACACAGTCTAGTTTACACTGAGTGTGAGTAATACTGGGCTGCAGCCAGTTCGGATCACGTCATCGTCTCCCAGTGGCACAGTGGGAGCGGATCAAGCTGAGGATCCAGCATCGGGGTGCTGAGCTCAAGCAACTGCGGGGAAAATCAACTACAACTCCCGTGAGCCTCTAGCGTCAGCCCCGGTGCAGAGGCGTGCTGGGAAGTGTAGTCGGAGCGGTAGAGCAAGCGATCTGTGTGACGCTGTGCGAAATCAACTACAACTCCCGTGAGCCTCTAGCATCAGCCCCAGTGCACAGGCATGCTGGGAACTGTAGTTTTTTTTAAAAAAAAACAAAAACCAATGTAAGATTCATTTTAAAACACAGTGCGGTTAAAGGTGAGTGAAGATAACATCACTGCAGTGCAATATAAACCGGGACGCAGCGAGACAGGATTACATCATTTAGAACTACAATGACGTTTTTCACGGTGTCATAGCGCTCGGATCTTTTGACGTCACGGTGCGTGTGAAATAAACAGTCGGTCAAAAATGTTCCACAGGGTCAAAGGGAAGGTTAAAAAAATTAAAAAATTGGCTGTTACTATTGCAACCGACTGCATTTATTTTTTTTTCCATCCCCGAGGCTGCCTCCTCTCTTTATACATTGGTATGTAAACCGTTCGCTAAAGCTAATGGAGCAGAAAACACGTTTCAAACGATCACTTTGAAAGTCTGAAAACCGCAACAGGATTCGCTTCGTTTACTCTTAGAAACGCGTACCAGACTATCTGTGCTTTACAATGCTTCCCTATGCTTTACCAGACCTCTCTGTGCTTTACAATGCTTCCCTATGCTTTACCAGACTATCTGTGCTTTACAATGCTTCCCTATGCTTTAACCAGACCTCTCTGTGCTTTACAATGCTTCCCTATGCTTTACCACACCTCTCTGTGCTTTACAACGCTTCCCTATGCTTTACCAGACTATCTGTGCTTACAATGCTTCCCTATGCTTTACCAGACCTCTCTGTGCTTTACAATGCTTCCCTATGCTTTACCAGACCTCTCTGTGCTTTACAATGCTTCCCTATGCTTTACCAGACCTCTCTGTGCTTTACAATGCTTCCCTATGCTTTACCAGACCTCTCTGTGCTTTACAATGCTTCCCTATGCTTTACCAGACCTCTCTGTGCTTTACAATGCTTCCCTATGCTTCACCAGACCTCTCTGTGCTTTACAATGCTTCCCTATGCTTTACCAGACCTCTCTGTGCTTTACAATGCTTCCCTATGCTTTACCAGACCTCTCTGTGCTTTACAATGCTTCCCTATGCTTTACCAGACCTCTCTGTGCGTTACAATGCTTCCCTATGCTTTACCAGACCTCTCTGTGCTTTACAATGCTTCCCTATGCTTTACCAGACCTCTCTGTGCTTTACAATGCTTCCCTGTGCTTTACCATGCTTTATTACACTTTACTGTGCTTTTACTGTGGGGAGACTATTTTCTAAGGGACAGATTTATCAACATATTTTAAAACCACCAAAAATAAAAAGAAACTATTATAAAATAAACTATTAAAATGTGCTTCAGGCTGGATTTATTTTGTAAAGGTGTGTTGAAATACTTTCTCTCATGATTATTATTATATTGTCTCTAGGGCTCTCCTCTCTCCCCCTACTTCATCTGTCTGAACTTGTAACAGCGATGTGCCTTCGGGGTTAGAAAAAGAGAGGGAGGAGAGAGAAGAGAAAGGAGCGAGAGGAGAGGGGAGAGAGGAGAGAGAAGAGAAAGGAGTGAGAGGACAGAGGAGAGAGAGGAGAGAAAGGAGAGAGAGAGAGAGGAGAGAGGAGAGAAAGGAGCGAGAGGAGAGAGAGGAGGGAGGAGAGAGAGAGAGGAGAGAAAGGAGAGAGAGAGAGAGGGGAGGGGGGAGGAGAGAGGAGGGAGGAGAAAGAGGAGAGAGAGGAGGGAGGAGAGAGAGAGAGGAGAGAAAGGAGAGAGAGAGAGGAGTGGGGGGAGGAGAGAGGAGGGAGGAGAGAGAGGAGGGAGGAGAGAGAGAGAGGAGAGAAAGGAGAGAGAGAGAGAGGAGAGGGGGGGAGGAGAGAGGAGGGAGGAGAGAGAGGAGAGAGAGGGAGTAGGCGAGAGAGAGGAGAGATGAGGAGAGGAGAGAGGAGAGGAGAGAGGGAGAGAGAGAGGGGGGGGGGGGGGGGTACTGACTTGACCTAACTAGGTTAATATTTCTGTTGACTGATTTAGGAAACCTTGCCCTGAAGTGATTCCTGAAGCAATTGTTTTAAACCAAATATTCAGGCCTGTAGTTTTAGCAAGACTCAAACAGCTCAGAGCAGAGGGAGGCTCTTAAGAGGACAGGAGAGCATTAAAACGTTTCTCTGCTAACTTTACTTTCTCTCTCAGTCTCTTCTGGTTTGGAGTTTCTGATCCAGTGAAGTTCTGGATGACGAAGGCATTAAAACGTTTCTCTGCTAACTTGACTTTCTCTCTCAGTCTCTTCTGGTTTGGAGTTTCTGATCCAGTGAAGTTCTGGATGACGAAGGCATTAAAACGTTTCTCTGCTAACTTGACTTTCTCTCTCAGTCTCTTCTGGTTTGGAGTTTCTGATCCAGTGAAGTTCTGGATGACGAAGGCATTAAAACGTTTCTCTGCTAACTTGACTTTCTCTCTCAGTCTCTTCTGGTTTGGAGTTTCTGATCCAGTGAAGTTCTGGATGACGAAGGCATTAAAACGTTTCTCTGCTAACTTGACTTTCTCTCTCAGTCTCTTCTGGTTTGGAGTTTCTGATCCAGTGAAGTTCTGGATGACGAAGGCATTAAAACGTTTCTCTGCTAACTTGACTTTCTCTCTCAGTCTCTTCTGGTTTGGAGTTTCTGATCCAGTGAAGTTCTGGATGACGAAGGCATTAAAACGTTTCTCTGCTAACTTGACTTTCTCTCTCAGTCTCTTCTGGTTTGGAGTTTCTGATCCAGTGAAGTTCTGGATGACGAAGGCATTAAAACGTTTCTCTGCTAACTTGACTTTCTCTCTCAGTCTCTTCTGGTTTGGAGTTTCTGATCCAGTGAAGTTCTGGATGACGAAGGCATTAAAACGTTTCTCTGCTAACTTGACTTTCTCTCTCAGTCTCTTCTGGTTTGGAGTTTCTGATCCAGTGAAGTTCTGGATGACGAAGGCATTAAAACGTTTCTCTGCTAACTTGACTTCTCTCTCAGTCTCTTCTGGTTTGGAGTTTCTGATCCAGTGAAGTTCTGGATGACGAAGGCATTAAAACGTTTCTCTGCTAACTTGACTTTCTCTCTCAGTCTCTTCTGGTTTGGAGTTTCTGATCCAGTGAAGTTCTGGATGACGAAGGCATTAAAACGTTTCTCTGCTAACTTGACTTTCTCTCTCGGTCTCTTCTGGTTTGGAGTTTCTGATCCAGTGAAGTTCTGGATGACGAAGGCATTAAAACGTTTCTCTGCTAACTTGACTTTCTCTCTCAGTCTCTTCTGGTTTGGAGTTTCTCTCTCTCTCTCTCTCTCTCTCATGATTTAAATATGCTGTTATGTTGTTATAACGGTACATTAGCGTGTATCGTTATAGTTTCATATAGTCTGTTTGGGGCGATGGTTGAATCTCGGGAATGCACGGTCGGCAACTAAAGAGTTATTACAAAATTGGCCGTTGACCACGCTTGTTAAAAAAATGTTGTGCAGAATATAGCCGATGTAATGCTTGCTAATTCTACGCTGGAAAGAGAGAGAGAAGAGGGAGGAGAGAGAGGAAGGAGGAGAGGAGAGGAGAGAAGAGAGAGAGGAGAGAGGGAGTGGAGAGAGGAGAGGAGAGAGAAGAGGAGAGAGGAGAGAAGAGAGGAGAGGAGAGAGAAGAGGGGAGGGGAGGAGAGAGGAGATGGGAGAGAGATTGGAGAGAGGAGAGAGAGGAGAGGGGAGAGAGGAGAAAGAGCAGAGGGGAGAGGAGAGAGAGAAGAGAGGGGAGGGGAGGAGAGAGGAGATGGGAGAGGGATTGGAGAGAGGAGAGGTGAGGAGAGAGGAGAGGAGAGAGAGGAGAGAGAGGAGAGAATAGGGGAGGGGAGGAGAGAGGAGATGGGAGAGGGATTGGAGAGAGGAGAGAGGAGGGAGAGAGGAGAAGAGGAGAGAGAGGAGAGGAGAGAGAGAGAGAGGAGAGAGGATAGTGTTTTGGTTTTGTTTTGTGCTCTGTGCCCAGCGGTTGAACCCACAGTACTCGTCTCTGTCAACTTACACCCTCTGAAACAACGACACATATTTTCAAAAGTTTTAATGAATAAAAAAACAAAAACTCCTTGAATGACGATTTCCCGCAAAACAAGATTTGCAGAGATTAGCGTCAAGGCAGACAGGTTTAACGAAAGAAAGAAAGACAGAACGAAAGAAAGAAGAGATGCAATGGAGCAGGGAGAGTGAAAGAGAGAGAGAGGATTGAAAAGGC
>NW_026708900.1:0-31991 GCF_902713425.1 Acipenser ruthenus
ACTCACGATACTCTTAATACACAGTGCACGGGTCCTTCCGGGTCTATTTCGAAACCAAAAGCGAAGGAAAAGATTTACAATTCTCCAGCCCCTTTTATGCGATTATGCATGACCCCTTGGTATACGATTGCAGCTGATTCTGTTGCCTGCAGCTGCTACCTCGTTTACCTTCCAGGTCAGTACATTCCCGCACTGGAGTCTCGTCTTTTTCCGACCCAGGGAATGAACTGTCAGGACAACCTGTCCAAAGCCTTTCCCTTTCGCTACTTCGTACTCTCACAGGTCGAGAGGGAGATTTACAACCAGAACTCATTATATTTCCGTCACAATCATCTTCTAACTTAACACATGGATATAGAAATAAAAAAGATACCAGTTTTATTATTACATCTGCTAGTTACACAATAATGTTTCATTTGTAGGTTTAGAATTGAAACAGGTTTCAATTTAGACAGGTACACTGAATCAACCCGTTCTTTTGGCCAGGCTCCGGTAGGTTCCACTGGGACGGTTCCCGGCGAGCGGCATTGGGCCAGAATCACTGATATGTGGTATTATTCTAAAAAAGCAATTCTGAATGAAAATACATTTAAGTGGGTGTACTGTCTGTAAATAAATATATAAAAAAGAAAAATAATGAAACAGGTTCGCCAGAGTCGGGCCAGAACTGGCCCGATAATGTTGAGAACATCAACTGATTATATGACGGTACTGACAGTGGCCCAGTGCTGGCCCGATTACTGGTCGCCAACGGTGGTAGCGAGCCAACAGTGCAGATGAAATGCCAGTTCTGGCCCGATGCCGCTAGCTATCTTGGCACTAGATGTCTCTATTGTTAGTAATCTGCCTGTAACGTGTCACCAATGTATGCACCCTAATTGGATAAAAGTAACCCTCAAACTTATTTTCCCACCCCCCCCAAAAAAATGTTAGGGCACACAGGAACGACATCGCACTATGCGACTGACTTTTCTTACAATATAGAAAAATTGAATGGTACAGTATAGTAGTTGTCAGTACCTCAGGCTTGTACCATGGGCAGATCCAGGGTGGTGAGGGGTCCTGGGGTCTGTACACCCCCGCCCCCCCTTCATTAAATAACAAAACTTTTGTATAAGATAAAATGAAAAGAAATTGTTACCTGGACCGACTTTTTATACCACTAAATGACTGGAATCATGACATCTAGTGGCAATTTTAAAATTTTATTTCAGTGTCAGCAGCATCTGTCCACAAGGGTTCGTGCTACTATTGCCCTGGTCCCTGCCATAAAATTTCAGAGCCAGACAGACTGCAGCATGGATCGCAAAAGACAAGGGTTGATGTTGGCTTTTGTTTCAAAAAGGTAGGCTTCATTCCAGTTCGTTACGTGCATTGTACTTTTATTACATCTAGTAAGCAATTTATATCTAAAATACGCAATCGTAAACCTAGTGCAGAATTTACATTTAAATTTAATTCAGGGCTTGTCATGTCTAACACAAATGCAGCTAAAATATAGATCGGAATGGTGGTTGAGCTATTCTTAATTTTCCTTTAACGAGGACACAATACACAGTGCTCCAAAATTATATTATAAAATTATAAAAAAAACAAACAAAACATTAGGTTACTTACCGTAACCCTGGTTCCCTGAAAGAGAAGACAACCACCAACCAATACTTTTGGGATATGCCTCCCTTAGGTAGGTATTCGCTGAGCATTTTATGTCAGAGCTGCCGATAGTCCCGCCTCCCGAGGGAATAAGTAGTCACTCTGTACCCTTGTGGCTAATGAAGGCGTTGAGGGATCTAACCCATTAAGTCGATAGAACCTGGTGAATGTATGCGAAGTAGCCCAGCTAGCCACAGTACAGATATCAGCCAATGAGTCACTGCTTCTAAAGGGCTTGACCCAGGGTCCTTTCACCATAGCAAACAAAGAGCTGGTCAGACTCATGCAGCGCTTTCATCCTATCCATATAACCTCTCAATGACCTCACTGGGCAGAGGGAATTCAGTTTCCTATCCTCCTCTGAAGCAAGGCCTCTGGTTCCACTGATTGGTTCAAGTGGAAAACCGTAATCACCTTAGGTAGGAATGCAGGGTTCATGCACAACAATAGCCTGTTTTCATCATCCCAAACACGCATACAGGAACTGCACAGACAGAGCCTGTAGCTCACTGACTCGCTTAGCGGAGGTGATGGCCAATAAAAAGGCTGTCTTCATAGAGTGATATTTCAGCTCTATGGAATGTATAGGCTCAAACGGGGCCTTATTGAGAGCCTCCAATACCACATCTAGACTCCACTCGGGGAGGATGTCCTTTCTAGGGGGCCGCAGCCGCCGAGCACCCTTTAGAAAACGGGTCGCCAGAATATGAGCGCCCGAGGATACTGAGTCTATAGGGACGTGGCACGCAGATATAGCTGCCCACCTCTAGCAGATCTTGCAGAAACTGTAAAATAATTGCTATGGGGCAGTAGATGGGGTCATGACCTCTGGCCATACACCACTTTTGAAAATACTTCCACTTGTACGCATATAGTGCTCTTGTGGAAGAAGCCCTAGCGTTCTGCAGTGTACTAACGACCGCATCTGAGAGTCCTAATGCGGACAGACGGTCCATGCACAGTGGGATCCCCCAGGGCTGGCCCTGCAGCAGCTGGCAAAGGTTCGAAAACCAGATTCTCCTGGGCCATCTCGGGGGCCACCAGGAAAACTGTTGCTTTTTCTCTCCTGACCTTCTCGAGGAAGGCAGGGAGCAGCGGTATTCGCGGGAAAGTGTACAAAAGCTGGAGAGCAAGGTACACGGCACTGAAGGAGAGGGTCGGTCTGGCGATACCGCCCCATGTACCAACTGGACTCATGATGATGGCCCCAAGGGCAAGGGCACAGAAGATGACGGCGGAGGATGACCCGGAAGCTTAACTGGTCGCTTTTGAGCGGCTAGCTACCACCGCGTCATGGCTAAAGGAGTTCTGGGCGAGCCAGCTGGGTCCCTGTCTGACCGGGAGGCTCAGGCAGCATACCAGGCCATGACGGACGCTGAAGCTGCCCAGTACGACCTGGTAAAGCAAGTCATTCTGCGCTGTCTGAACATCACGGGGAAACACACTGGGTATGGTGTATATATATATATATATATATATATATATATATATATATATATATATATATATATATATATATATATATATACACACACACACATACATACAGTATATATATATATATATATATATATATATATATATATATATATATATATATAATATATATATATATATATATATTGTGGCAATGTGCCCCGTCCCTGTGTGCATTTGTGTGTTGCATGCGTGTGTTAATGTTGGTGTATAGATTGGTACACGGGATATAAACGGGTCTGTGTTTCACGTGTATTAAAGTGTAGATTTGTATTTAGGCACGAGGAGGGCACAAATCACTTCACGTGCTGGTTAAATGTAATATGTGAGCACGGGATTGCACAGAATTAATTCACGTGCTGGGATTCAAGTGAATAATTAATTAGTAATTGAATCCCAGCACAACAGTATATATAGACACATTTTCTTTCACTCGTGGTTGGGTGTTCGGTGAGTGGAGAACGGGAGAGAGAGAAGGAGAAAATAAAACAAAGTAAGAACGTAAATTAGAAGTGTTTTCACTCACCGTGTTTGTTCGTCTGTCTGTTTAAGTGTAGTACGTTTTGTTTGTCTTTTTGTTTTGGCTCGAGTGCCGTGTCCCGTGTTTTTGTGTTTAAAACCTTTTATTTTCTGTTCTGTTCGGTTTATTAAATGCTGAGCGCGATCACGCGCTCAGCCTCACCAAAACCCCAAGTCTCTGTTGTTTACTTCCTGGCTCTGGTCTGACGCCACCCACTCCGGCCGTCTTTGTGACAATATATATATATATATATCACACTATGTAATAAACAACATCTCCCCGTACACCGACCAAGATCTCAAGGCATACAAAAGCCTTGATGCATACCTGTATTTCGTATCAGGATGGATGACATCAGTGGCTAATACCAGGGAGACGCGTCCGTCATCTTATCATGGCTAAGGTAATCACGTCTCAATTTCACTTGATAAACTAGCAATGACAGTGACAGCACTAATAGCCAAAGGAGACATAAGACCAGAATTACAAAGAAGAATTCGGAGGTTTTTGTTGTTGTAGTTTGTTATGTTTTTAAGTTATATGAATTATAGGGTGACATTGTTGTGTAAGAATCCCACCTTTCTGAGGGTGTGCGCTTTATTTAAAGTACAAATGAAAATAAGACTACTTAACTGAGAGAAAAGAACGTGTTAATTAGCTCCGATACCTTCGATCAAATTAATGATGGTGCTTAATTACCATGCACGGCAAACAATGGTATAATTATAATAATAATGAATACAATATATTACTTTTTATGTATTTCATTATTATTAATTATAATAATAATATTTCATGTATTTATTTGCAGACACTAATACGTAAAATGTTCTTACTTTCTGTTTGTTAATAATAAATCGCTAAAACATACAATTACTCTCCCAATCAAGTAACATTGCTCAGCTGTTCGGAGGCAGTATGTTGAACTGATTAGAATGACTTGTTTGTTGCGCACAGTAATTCAGCAATATGATTCATTTTAGCAAAGGTGTAGGGCTAATTAACACGTTAATTTATTTCAATTTAGCAGCAAGTTTAAAATCCCGTTCTGTCTCAGTGTCCCGGGATTGTGGGGCCAGGTGACAACTTTACTTACTGATAGCAAGTCTGCCTATTTCCCTTGCGTTAAAGTGCTTAAAGATTCAGGGCCACCAGACTCAAGTGAAAGCTAATAAGTGTAATTTAGCTCGGGCAATTCATTATTTATGTATTTATTTATTTGCTCCTTACCTTGAATTAACCTTTTTGTTACTGATGTGGCTGCACAACGCAACGACCTCCAGATCACGTTTTAACAAGGTTATTTTCCACATCGACAAGGAAATTATTAAACTGTTTAATTAATTTATTTGTGTAACGCATGTTTTACATTTATAAAACTTGTTTGGGCTCTCCTCTGTACCACATACTACAACGTCTTTTTTCTATTTTAGTTTTTTTAAACACTGGTAAACAGGCTGTCAATATGCCGTCTGAAGGTTTTTGACGTCCGAAATGGCCGACAAGCTGCTGGCACGTGACTTGTGACATCAGGTGCAAATCATGAATAGGGTAAACCTTGCCACAGGCACAGGACAGCCTGTAACCCAATTGATGGTCCCCCCGTCTTGTCGGCTCGAGGTCATGAGGCTGGCGCATGATCCCTTTTGCGGGGCACTGTGCGCACCGAGGTACCGAAGTACCAAGGGCTGATCATGCATCGAGTTACTAAAGCACCAGGGGCAGCTAATGCAGTGGTGCCTGCCCTAACCGCATGTAGTCAGCCACCTGGTCAGCGTGCAGCATGCACCAGGGAAGACACACAGGCCAAAGACACAGCGGACGAGAGCTCAGTTAGTAAAGGAGAAGGGAGAACACACTTTTTAAAAAATGTTTTGAAGGCACGACGCACTGAGGTTGGCGGACCGAGGCAGCCGGCGAGGTCTACTTGACAGCCGGGGGGGCAAACTGAGCCACACTCATATGATAGGCAACATAGAAACATATAACATAGAAAAGACAGCTTGCGACACAAGCGAAGCAGGCCGTGAAAAAGAAAGAAGAGAGAGTGGCAAGCCAGCTTTCAGCACGAATGCAAGGAAACTGCAGTCGACTCGTCGTTAAGTGTGTTTTTGAAAGAGGAGCTCTTTCAAAAACACACTTAACATAGGTGAGAGGCAAAAGAGGAAGTGAGCTCCGCGGAGCGACTATTTATTCCTTCGGCAGATGGGACCGAGGACGTCATTCCATGGAGGGGCCTATCGGCAGCTCTGACATAAGGCAGGCATATCCCAAAAGTATTGGTTGGTGGTTGTCTTCAAATTGAAATGGAATGGTGTATTTCTTAGTTATGTGAAGAATGGATGAGTCATTAGAGGTGAGGCTCCCAATGACAATAATGTTCCATTTTATTTGTGGTGTCTACAAATCAATCTTACTGCTGTATGAATTTCGTCAGAGATAACAATGCTTAATGTCGGATGAGCATTGTTCTAAACAAGCTACAGATAGGTAACTAAAATCAGAGCAGGTATGTCTTTTGAAGTTTTCCCTTGCAATAAAACAGTGCATAGGTTTTATTTTAACCTCCAAAGTACTGAAAAGTTCCAACGCCTGATGTAGATCAGTTAAAAACAGATTTCATTTTACAATCTAAAAATAAGCTTGAGAGAATATTATATAATGATCCATAGTTCAATCATTACTTCAGTAGCTTGTGGGATTTTAAAAGATGTAATATTTGCTATTCCAATACAAAGGGACCAACATATTCGTGTATTCGATTACCCAAACGCTTGTTCCTGTTCTTATGCTCACAAGAATAAAAGGCATATGCGTAGAGGCCTACTATGAATTGACAGCTTACTAGTTTAACATTACTAGCTACCAAATACAACTAGCCATTAAGTACTGACAAGTACTGCCAGTATTTAAGTAATTCACAACAAGGTGCATACCTAGTTGCACTTGTAGAAATGCTATTGTATTGCAGTCCAATAAAAAAACAAACACTGAATGTTTCTTTGTAGGAAGAATACTACTAAATACAGTTTTAAACTGAAGTGTATCATGGGTATCTGGATATGCAAATGTTGTCATTTCTTGTGAACTGAAATTAGCATAACCCCACAATGCATCATGCATTAAGATAACCTATATGTGTAGCTGTTTAAGAAAATGATTTGAAAATAACATTGCGCAAAATAATTTCATATAAGATTTAGCATTATATTATTAGAGGGCTTTAATTTTTAAAATAAAGCCCTGATTACTTGGATACTTGCCATGACACTAGACAGACACACACACACTATATATGTGTGTAGAATATGTATTATTATTATTTATTATTACAACTTCTGCTGCAGGCACTTACAATATGACCTTATAAGACAACCAATCCATAATGATATATATAGCTAGGCTATATACAAAATGCACCCACGGTATAAACTGTGCAAAATACAGAATATTCTGTACAATAAATGTCAAAATGTTGTTTACTTTACCGGTATGTTTCATATCAGGTATCCCCCTCCCCCTTCATGACAGTCTTGACCCCCCTCTCTTGGATCCGCCCCTGTGTTTTACATCACCTAGTAGAATATTAGGATGCAGACATAATTTAAAAAAAAAAACCAAAAAAAAAAAACCTATGTGAACATAATTTTGATATTTTATTTAACATCATGCAATCTAATAAACTACAAAATTGTATCTCAAAAGTCTACCGGAAACTGCAGCAGTAGTACAGTCAGGGGTGTAGTGCTGCGGGTCGGCAGGGGGCGCTGACCCCTCACTTCTTGGGCAGGGAGCGCACCGCTTCCATGCTTCACGTCGTGTAGAGTATGTAATATTTACTGAGACACAACTGCACTTACCAGGTAACCTGGCGTGGAGCAACCTCCACACCTCACCCACTCTTAACTGGAGTCCCCCAAGGGTCAGTCTTGGGTCCTCTCCTGTTCTCTCTCTACACCCGCTCCCTGGGCCCCCTCATCGCATCCTATGGTTTCTCATACCATTTCTATGCTGATGATGCTCAGATTTTCCTCTCCTTCCCCACCTCTGACTCCACCATCTCCTCCCGTATCTCTACTTGTCTGTCTGCTATTTCCTCCTGGATGCACTCACATCACCTCAAACTCAACCTCTCTAAATCTGACCTCCTTTTCTTTCCCTCCTCCTCCCCCTCCTCTGATCTCTCTATCTGTGTTCCTCTGGAATCTACCACACTCTCTACCTCTTCCTCCGCTAAGAACCTTGGAGTCACCCTGGACCCCTGCCTCTCTTATTCCCAGCACATCTCCACTCTGGCACGCACTTGCCGATTCTTCCTGAGCAACAGCCGAAGAATCCGACCCTCCCTCACCAACTATGCTACCCAGCTCCTGGTCCAGGCCCTGGTACTCTCCCGCCTAGACTACTGCAACTCCCTCCTGGCTGGCCTCCCTGCGTCCGCCACCCGTCCGCTCCAGCTCATCCAGAACTCTGCTGCCCGCCTGGTGTTCTCTCTGCCTCGCTTCGCCCACGCTACTCCACTACTCCGCTCACTCCACTGGCTCCCGATCACCGCTCGCATCCAGTTCAAGACTCTTGTACTAGCCTACAGATGCCTTGACCAGACTATACCCAGCTACCTCCAGACCCTCATCTCTCCCTACACCCCCACTCGACCTCTCCGCTCCGCCTGCACTAGAAGACTGGCTCTACCTCTGCTACGCTCCCCTGCCTCCAGAGCCCGCTCCTTCTCAACCCTTGCTCCACAGTGGTGGAACGACCTTCCTACAGATGTCAGGACTGCCCAGTCCCTGACCACATTCCGGCGCCTCCTTAAGACTCACCTCTTCAAACAGCACCTGTAGAACTCCTCTGTTGTATCCTGGGACACTATCACCCTTCATTTAAATGTGCTTTATTTTGCTCTTATCTGCCCCCTATTTTACTGCATTTAATCCTATACTTCAGAATATTGTAATGTGCCAAGTGTTTAACCTGTAGTAGTTTGTACTTAATCATATCCTGATGTAACTATCACTATTTAATCATATCCTGATGTAACTATCACTATTATCTGCTGTATTATTGAATTGTGGTTTGTCACACTTGAACAAAAATTATTGTATTTCTTGCTCTTATTGTATTACTTGTATTGTAACACTTGAATGTATTTGTATTTGCTTGCGATTGTAAGTCGCCCTGGACAAGGGCGTCTGCTAAGAAATAAATAATAATAATAATAACAACATGAGCTGCTGTAACACATAGGCCTGTTTATTTCCATCTTTTATTGCAGTGCCCTCTACTGGCACTACCCAGAACTGCAACTACATACAATAGCAGATCATTTATATCAACCTATATCATTACAGAATATTTATCTGTTTTGATCCTATTAATATATGGTGATAGATATACATGTGTATAACCCATACAAATAAGCAAAGAATACAATAACTGTAAGAAACCCTTGAGTGATAAATAATGAAAAAGTATATAGCGTGCCTCTGGTCTTGAATAATGAGTAAGAGAGGTGAAGGGAACTCGTATCAGCACTGTGCTGAGGTGTCAGCGTTTTACAATTAGATGTAATAATTGGAACAGTTCTTATTTTTAGACATATATAGCAGAAATCAAGTAGGTAAAAGAAGCTAACATTTATTTAAAAGATAAAACTCAATCGCAACAAACAAATAAAGGGTACCTGTGGCCTTACACAATTTATTTTTTACAAACTGATGCACTTCTGTTTCAAAACTTCAGTATCATTCACTGTTAAAAGTTGCTGAAATAGAATAGTGAGACAAGCTGTTTCTGGACCAAACCATTCGATATCCAAGAGGGGAGGGGGAGGGGGAGGGGGAGGGTTAGACATAGGATTAATAATAATAATAATAATAATAATAATAATAATAATAATAATAATAATAATGACAGTGTTTTAATCATGTGTGTATTCGTGAATGAAACTGGTTATGAAAATATTTATTTATCTTTAATATAAATAGCCTAGTGTCTATTTGAAATAAAAAAAGTCTAGTGCCTTGCATATATTATTGCTCAGTACCCGACTGTCTGAATTTGTAATGAATTGGTACACTTGTTAGCCCTTTCCATTACAGTAACTACTGTAGAGTGATAGACTGTGGTTCTGTTGAGTGTATGGGGATTTCATGTTATATTTAGAAATGTCACATTTTTCAAATTTTGGAGGAATACAAAGCGATAAGTAATTTCAATATGTCAGTATAACATTATTAATTCTATAGAGCGTGATGCATAACGTTTAGCCACAGCGGTAATGCCCCCTATTTAATCTACTAAATAAAAACACTGGTTTGTTTTTCTGTCATCTATATGCAGGTGTATGAAATGAGCGTTCAGCTTAGCAAAGAAACATACTATGTTGCTGACAGCAAGTAGCATACTACTAAAGTGTTAGAAAATATATCCTTTTACAGCCTGTTATTTTATAAAAATAGTAGTGAACTACAGAAATAATACAAAATTAGAGTTGTCAGCAGCTTTACGGCTTCCAGTACCAGTACAAGTACCAAACACTTTAGCAAATCGTGCAGAATGCCAGTACAAGTATCAAACATAAGAACGTTTACAAACGAGAGGAGGCCATTCGGCCCATCTTGCTCATTTGGTTATAAGTAGCTTATTGATCCCAGAATCTCATCAAGCAGCTTCTTGAAGGATCCCAGGGTGTCAGCTTTAACAACATTACTGGGGAGTTGGTTCCAGACCCTCACAATTCTCTGTGTAAAAAAGTGCCTCCTATTTTCTGTTCTGAATGCCCCTTTATCTAATCTCCATTTGTGACCCCTGGTCCTTGTTTCTTTTTTCAGGTCGAAAAAGTCCCCTGGGTCGACATTGTCAATACCTTTTAGAATTTTGAATGCTTGAATCAGATCACCGCATAGTCTTCTTTGTTCAAGACTGAACAGATTCAATTATTTTAGCCTGTCTGCATACAACGTGCCTTTTAAACCCGGGATATTTCTGGTTGCTCTTCTTTGCACTCTTTCTAGAGTAGCAATATCCTTTTTGTAACAAGGTGACCAGAACTGAACACAATATTCTAGATGAGGTCTTACTAATGCATTGTAAAGTTTTAACATTACTTCCCTTGATTTAAATTCAGCACTTTTCACAATATATCCGAGCATCTTATTGGCCTTTTTTATAGCTTACCCACATTGTTTAGATGAAGACATTTTCGACTCAACATAAACTCCTAGGTCTTTTTCATAGATTCCTTCTTCAATTTCAGTATTTCCCATATGATATTTATAATGCACATTTTTATTGCCTGCATGCAATACTTTACACTTTTCTCTATTAAATGTCATTTGCCATGTGTCTGCCCAGTTCTGAATGCTGTCTAGGTCATTTTGAATGACCTTTGCTGCTTCAACAGTGTTTGTCACTCCTCCTATTTTTGTGTCGTCTGCAAATTTAACAAGTTTGCTTACTATACCAGAATCTCAATCATTAATATAGATTAGGAATAGCAGAGGACCTAATACTGATCGCTGTGGTACACCACTGGTTACCTCGCTCCATTTTGAGGTTTCTCCTCTCATCAGTACTTTCTGTTTTCTACATGTTAACCACTCCCTAATCCATGTGCATGCATTTCCTTGAATCCCTACTGCGTTCAGTTTGAGAATTAATCTTTTATGCGGGACTTTGTCAAAAGCTTTCTGGAGATCTAAATAAACCATGTTGTATGCTTTGCAATTATCCATTGTCAATGTTGCATCCTCAAAAAAGTCAAGCAGGTTAGTTAGACATGATCTCCCTTTCCTAAAACCATGCTGACTGTCTCCCAGGATATTGTTACCATATAGGTAATTTTCCAATTTAGATCTTATTATAGTTTCCATAAGTTTACATATAATAGAAGTCAGGCTTATTGGTCTGTAGTTACCTGGTTCGGTTTTGTCTCCCTTTTTGTGGATCGGTATTACGTTTGCAATTTCCCAGTCTGTCGGTACAACCCCTGTGTCAAGAGACTGTTGCATGATCTTGGTCAGCGGTTTGTAAATAACTTTAATTTCTTTGAACACTTTAGCAAATAGTGCAGAATGCCAGTGCCAGTACCAAACACTTTAGCAAATAGTGCAGAATGCATATATGGGTTACTACATGTGTTCCATAGTAATTTGCACTCTCTCAGAAGTTATAAGCCAGTTTTACATTTGACCTTTAGGAGAGGTCAAAGGTCACGGGCAATGACATTTTTTGATAGAGCATAAATGGGTTACTATATGTGTTCCATAGTAACCATGACACTATCTGCACTCACTCAGAAGTTATAAGCCAGTTTTACATTTGAACTTCAGGAGAGGTCAAAGGTCATGGGCAATGACATTTTTTGTGATTATGACGCCTGTACCGTGTGAGTATGACGTCATGCAGCATGGCCGCCATACCACACAACCTATCAGCTTCTTACGAACACCAGTTAATCTTGGACTATTCCTCAACAAGTATACCAAAAAGATGAATTTTTACATTTAGGCAAAATGTTTTTTTTCAATCCAATATGGCGGCCAAACCATGTGACTTACGACATATGTTCAATTAATATTTACCAACTTCCTATAAGCATCTACCATTGTACCGAATTTTGGTTAATTTTCGAGCAACTTTTGGCGGAAAGAAGAAGAAGAAGAAGAAGAAGAAGAATCCCAGTAATAACAATAGGCCCTATGGGCCTAGAAGCCTAAAAAAGGCAAAACATGATAACAGTATCAAACTGGCTACAGGAAGGATGCTTGATATATAAAATACTTAGTGTCGTCCCGTCTTGGGATCAAGAGATTTCTTGGATAAGGTGCTGTTTTCGTGTTTGATTTGCTAATTACAGTATATGAATCTATTTATGAATATATGAATTTATTTTTATTTTTTCACCCTTCCACCCCAAGTGTTTTAACCCACACAATTGTTTTTGAATCTTGCAAAGTTTTGAAGTTGTCCCTGTTACCACTATATCTGCAGAGTCAGGTTATAAATGAGTATGATTTTTATGTGCTCATGTTGGTATTTAATTATTAAAGGGAAATAAATAACAATTTTTTCTTCATTACTGCCTTCCATGATTTAACGTTTTGTGGACCTTTTGCAGCAGTACAGGTAACAGTACTAGCAATAGCTGTAAATAGGGAACATTGTGAATTAGGCAGCAATTAGTAAAGCTGAAAGCTCAAATGATAATTGATTGACTAACTAAGACTTTAATGACTATTTCTTAGAGTACTTATTAGTTTTACCAACTCTAATCATTGTACAGAATAATTTGTTATTTTGTTAATCCAAATTATTGTAATAATTATTGTGAAATTACAAGGGAGATGTCTTTTTAAGATTTTCTTACTCACCATGGTTACTGTAATTTGTTTTTTTGCTTCTGTGCTGTGAACAGGTTTCGAAAGAAAAAAGAAAGAATGAAAGAAAGCCTAGTATCAGATCACAGAGCAGCCACAGTCTTTTCTTCCTATTATGTGGAGTAAACAATAGGATAACATTAATGCAAGAATGAGAAACAGTGTGATAGTATTACGCAGAATCATGTTTGTATCTCATGTTGTTAAAATGATTTACTGTTTGAAAAGGGTGTGATCTGTATCATTGCTATGGCCAGAGGTTAAAACAATTTGCACTGACATGCATCCAGTTCATTTTTTCTGAACAACACCTGTACTGGACCTTGACTGAGAGAATCCTATACTATAAAGTAGCTTTATAATAAATGTGATGACGGTAATTCCAAATTTGAATATATGAAGTTGGAATCTGAAAGATAATAGGGATGTGTGAGAGGGGAGGGAACTTGACTGGTCGTCAGGTGCATGCGGGAGCCTGTAGGGGTTCGTATTCTCCATGTATTCCCATGCTGTCAGGCAATGTCTTGTTGACAGGAGTCAGCTGTGTAGAGATCGGCTGACGCTCTGTCATTGGCTGGGGGGTGGGACTACACGGGGTGAATGAATGAATAAAAAGGCGCTGTTTTGTATCCTCTCTGGCTCATACAGGAAGTATAGTGGAGCGTGACTTCACGGCAGAATCCTGAGAATTGGAAGGGAAACTGGAAGCTTTGGAGCAGCGACTCGGGGAGACAGAGTGCCAACTCCAGTGTGAGGCTTACAGGCCCGGTGGTTCAAGCAAGCCAAACACCAGTTATTTACTGTACTACTATTTTAGATAGTGAGTTTAGCGGGACTGAGACGTCCCACAGTGTTTACGAGAGGGTATAGAGCAGTGCCTGTTTCTCGGGGCTCCCACCGCTAGAGGGAGCAACGAGCCGCAGTTAAAAACCTGCACACTTTATTTTGTAGTTTTTTCCTTAAAGTATTTTGTTTTCCTTTTTCCTTTTTCCTTTTCACTTATTTTGCTTTTGGATTACACATCTGTATGTGTAATCCAAAGGGCACGAGGCACAATACCGTTGTAGGTAGAGTGCCCTGAACTGTCGCTGAAACACCTGCCAACCGAGCTCACCCTAATAAATCTGGGCGCCTGTGCCGGCGTTTCATCTTTGAACTTGGTGTCTGTCTTGTGTTTTCCCACACCCTACCTCACGTTGAAATAGCAGCAGATTTACAAGAACATAAAAGATCCCCTCACAGGGATGCATAATTGGTGAACTTCAATTTTCATATTTTCATATAAACTGAAAACATATCATACTTCAATTATTGTTTAATTATTGAATTACTGTACTACATGCAGAAATATTACCCATCAGTAATTTAAAAACAATTGACACTGTTACCACTGGCCAGAAAACATCTATGCTACTATTGTGGAAATGTGTCAGCCTGTTTGTCTACTGAAATGCCACGTACTGTACAGTATTAGCCTTAGCTACAATGGAGGGTTGGTTTATAACTTATATTATTTAGTCTAGTTTTCCACAGGACCCAAATGTTTAGCTAAAAAAAAATAAAAAAAAAATAAAATCACTGATAAAAAATATATAATTAATAATAATAAAATTGGCATTTTATCTGCCTAATTATAAAAAGAGGTTACAAGAAATTGGTTTGTTCTGGGTTTGTCAGTCAGAGAAACGGAGAGCAGCTTTTAACAACTTGAACCGCCAGCAAATAACATATAGAAAACACACTGAATATTGTTACAGGACTTAAAGAGCTCCATTAACTTGGATCACCATTGAAGGAAAGGAAAACTAATAAAAAAAAATTAATGGATGGACTGAACTGGCCTGCCTGGAATCGATCAATTTACTGCAGAATATCTGCTCTAATCAAACAAAAATGGACACCGCCCAGCTGAGTCGTCACACACTGCATCAACACAAAGAACCAAAGAACAGAGAATTACAGAAACTATGCTTGGGGAATGCAATAAATGTATATTTGCATAAAGGTTGCTGTTGTGAAATGTAAAAGGGGTGTGTCATACTTCGCTTTATAACAGAGCTAGAATAATAAAGCAATCTATAAAAATACTCATACAGTTATCCTACTTGCATATTCATATTATTATATCTGTTGACCTAAGAGTATTCTTAGTTCTTATGGAAAGACAAATTATAGACAATGAATGTGTGCTTGCCGTTAAATATTTCCACTGAAGCTGAGATATTATCTGAATATTATTGCGTGCTGAGATTAATATTGATAATAATTTCATGGCTGTAGAAAGCCATGAAAAATCACTGAGGCACTTGCCCATGCACCGCAGTCCCCCTCACCACTAAAGTTTTTATAACAGAAGAAAAAAGATATGAGGAGATTATTAAATAGACACAATTTAAGCATCCAGTATGTCGAGCTGTACACTGCTTGACTCAACACAAAACAACCATTTTACACCCAATTTCAACTGTTTATTGTGCTATTCATGGAGCCCAATGTTTGGGCCTCGAGACGCAGCTGTTGCGACACCGCAGAAGGCCCTACATGTTTAAGGCTGTGGCAGCGATGGCTGCACGGGTGATGTCAGACCAGGGCAACAGTAGACAGCAGACTGAGGTACGGGTTTAAACTGCCGTAGCAGTCTATTTATTAAATAATAAAACAAACACTATAAACAAAACACACAAAGAAAATGGCTTGTTGGCCAAAGCAAAACATACACAAACAATACTGATAATTCCCAAAACGAGTACCTTTTGGCTCTCTCACTGGTAGCATTCACTCTCACTCTCAACTCCTCTAAACTCTCTTTCTAATGAGCCTGAAGTGGGTCTTTTATATTCTGTAGCTGGAGCCTTAATTACCCTTTAATAAAATAATGACCTTAAGGCTCCAGCCACATTCCCATGAGATTTCTCGGGATGGGGATTTAACCCCATCCACGCCAGCTACACTTTAGGAGAGCGGCTTTTTCGCCAGTCTCAAATAATAAATAAAAATGACGGACAGTTCCTGTCCGCCTGCATTTAAACATAATAATAATAATAATAATAATAATAATAATAATAATAATAATAATAATAATAATAATAATAATAATAATAATAATACAAATGAAAATACATACATAAATAAATGAATATACACAAGGGGTGGGCACTCCGTCACAAAGGCATATTTATGTATAATAATGCAGTGTCTATCAGGGGCAAGCCTCGCTATAATGCCCGACATTATAACGAACCTTCGCTATAACGAACCTGGCCCCTGGACCCCAAATTAAAATATATATATACACTGTCAACATCCCGGTCTGCATGCACAGGGTGCCACCTCCGCAATGAAGTCAACTCATTTATCTTAATAAAAACCATGCACTGTGTAATTAAGCCTCTAAAACGAAAATAATTTTATGTTGCAACAAAGCTGGAAACTATATTGATCATTTGAAAAAAGGAATAATGCTGGCATATCTCTGTCGTGAATATCGGTTGTCAAAAAGCACTCTGTTTTTTGGCTTGTTCAGCAACCACACAGCAAAAGCTAAATTGATTGAAGAAAAAACAACAACAACAAAAAACTTGAAGATCTGATGAACTTTTCATGTCAAAGTTTTCATGTCAGATTGTCAGAGCTCAGCTTCAACTCGGGATTTTTGCTTTTTGTACTGCGTTTTAATTCTTCTTTACGAACAGGATAAAGTAAAGGCAGAATACTGCATACATGAGACGAACAGATACATGAAGCTCTACTTTTATTCACATTCTCATCTTATTTACTTACTCCAACAGTGTATCGTTCATTTTGATTGTCCTTTCGCTATAACGAACCCCTCGATACAATGAACAAAAGGCTTGGCCCCAACAGGTTTGTTATAGTCAGGGTGTACTGTAATTACAAGCTAGGAATAATAAGCCTTGGCCATTTCAAAACCATTCTAAAACGTTTAACTAACGGCTGCGGTGATGAATTGGGCCGTACAGTGTCGCTGTAGTCTGCAATGACAGTAAAGATTTTTAAGAGACCAGAGGCTATAGATATCAGCAGGACTTGGGAATTTGTGTATGCACATGAGGGATGAAATGCATTTTATTTTGCGGCAGAGCAACGTCTAAGAAAGCCTAAAGAAATAATTATTAGTATGATTTTAACCAAGCCCGTGCCTCGGGTACCTCATAGCTGACTACAGCCTTGTAATTTTCTTTTCTGTTTTTGAACCATATTACATGGGTGGGAGTTTTCCATCTATAGGCGGTTTTCCATCTTAGATTTTTTGGGTGAACTGTGAAAAATTATAAATGACATTTCTTGATGTTACTATACGTATTGGGCCGTTGTGACCGGGTCTTCCTTGTGTCACGCGTGTGGGTAGCCGCTGTTCAAGCATACAGAGAGACAGACGTGGTGCTGTTGAAAACGCCGGCACAGGCGCGCAGGTTTTATTCACAAACAAACAGAAAACGAAAGTAAAATAAAGGTGGTCATGTGACGTTACCAGCGATGGTAACGCACAGAGGACTAGTACATCAAGCTGTACAAAAAGTGCAAAATAAAACACAATACCACAAACTATAAATCAAAGGTGCCGTGAAAACGGCAGGCCTTGCAGGAGCCCTGAGCCATCTCCCGCGGATGTTTTTAACCTGATGGACACTCGATCAAGACCCGCCCACCTGCTGATTGAGGTCCAGCCCAGCCAATCACCTGCTGCCCTTCCCCTCAACCAAGCCTGGCAGGCAGCAAGTCTCAATCAAGCGTCCGTCTGTAAACAATAATTCAATCAAACAAATCAACTCCCAAAACGACACAAAATAAACCCATTTCCCCATACAAATGATATCAACACTAAATACACATATTATTATTATTATTATTATTATTATTATTTATTTCTTAGCAGACGCCCTTATCCAGGGCGACTTACAATTGTTACAAGATATCACATTATACATTATTTCACATTATTTTACATACAATTACCCATTTATACAGTTGGGTTTTTACTGGAGCAATCTAGGTAAAGTACCTTGCTCAAGGGTACAACAGCAGTGTCCCCCACTGGGGATTGAACCCACAACCCTCCGGTCAAGAGTCCAGAGCCCTAACCACTACTCCACACTGCTGCCCATATGCAGGGCAATCGCCCTGCTACAGCCGTGTTAAACCATTTTATTTGGTGAACGTAATTTTCATTACTATTCAGTCATGTTGATTGCCGTCTTCAATACCTACATGTTCGTTGACTGCATCGCTGTAGATCGGGGTCCTGTTCCTGTTGCGTCCTCCAGTCTTCGGCCAGAACGGTGAAGATCTCCCTGCACCTATCACTCTGGACGAAGGTTCTTTGACTGCTCCCCTTCCAGATGCTCTTCTTCTCCGGCTTCAATCTCATGCTGCTCCCTCCTCTCACAGTGGCTAGTCTTCTGTGTTGGATGGAGAAGTCATACACCTACAGCTGCTCCAACCAGCGGGCGAGTTGACCTTCAGGCTTCTTAAAATGAACTAGCCACTGGAGGGAAGCATGGGTCAGCGCATCCTTCAGCGAGCCGAAGGCGTTCTCACAAGGACCTGTCCACATGAACGGCTGGTGTTTGTGAAGCAGGTGGTGTAGGGGAGCGGCCATGCTGGTGAACTGTGGGACGAAGCGTCGGTAGTAGGAGGCGAGTCCTAAGAAGCTACGCAGCTCTTGTTGGTCAGTTGGGGTTGGACACCTATCTGTGTTGCACCAGGTGAGTGTGGCCGGTCTCCTCAGGGCGGGCAACGAAGCTGTTCTGGAACTCAGCCAGTAGTGTCCACAGCTGGGCACACTGCCCCGGGCAAAACCCTTTGCAGCTATTGCGCCAGACCGTTTCTACTTCCGACTAGGTCCCGGGCTGGGTTGATGGGGACGGCAGGGCAGCAGGTAGCTCGCTGGTGGCTGGTGCTGAGGGCGGCGGAGTGGCTGAGGTGCTCGGGGAGTCCAGGGCTGGGACCATCGAGTGGCCAGTAGCGGGCGAGGAAGCGGCGGTCAAGCGCAGGGGAGGGGCCGTTGGGCACAGTTGAGGGTTCCTGGGATTGACGCGGTCAGGGGCGGCAATGTTCCCATGGTGCAAGACGAGCAGGGTCCCCACACACTGTCGGAAGTCTAGCCCTAGAATGCAGGGGTCTTGTACTGCAGCCAACGAAACTTCATGGTGCTTTGTCACGCCGGCATACTTGACTTCCAGCCATCATTTCCCTTCCATGGGTGCCAGCTCCCCAGTGACCATCTACAACTACACCGGGGTTGGGTGGACTCTTCAGTCCATCCCTGTCTGCTGCAACATGTCTGGTCTGACAATGGTGATCGACGAACCAGTGTCAATCATGACAGTGCAGGGGTCTCCCTCTATGTAGACCAAGGTGTGCAAGAACGTTCCGTCTCCTGTGCGCCCAACCACGGCGGTGTCAGTGGACTGGAAGTTGTCAACGTTGGGGTTGAGTTGCTGGGAACGTGGTTCCCTGCCTACCCATTCCGTTTCCCATCGTTCTTGCCGGAGGTATCTCCCGGAGCTCCAGGTGGCAGCAATCAGCCATTTCCAGCACACTCGCTCTCGCATCTTCTTTGCTGGGGGCCGGCAGCTCACACTCTTGGCATGGGATTGTGTCCATATTTGCAGCCTGGGGTTCCTTCAGGGGCAGGGCTGGTCGAGTGAATGGACCTGGTGGCTGAGTGACATGACCAGGGCTCCTAGTCTTGTAGCACAGCCTCAATTGCTATGGCCTGGTTCACCCCTTCTTCTAGTGTTCATGGGCCAGCGAGGCGGACCTGATGGCGTAGCGGCGGTGGTTGCAGGCTGTGCAGGAAGGTATCCAGGGCAATCCGCCGGCTGAAGCTGTTGGGCTCATCACTGTATATTCATCTTGCGAGATGTGTGATGTACGAGGCGAGCTCCCAACTTCTCTTCCTGTGTTCTCCTCCAGTGTTGGAGCTGGTCCTGTAAGCCGAGGTAGGAATCACAATCTCCGAATCACCGCTTCAAAGTCGTGGTCAGTGCCTCTCCTCCCAACTCAGGTCCAACAACACTTCAGAGGCTAACCCCTCCAGGGCTTGTGACAAGTAGATAGCCTTCCTGCAGTCCATTCAGTCATATTCAGCAGGGGACAGCTCGAACTGGGCGAGGAAGGCTTCCAGGGAAAAGGTGTCATTGAACCAGGGCAGCTTTGTGTTGGACCTTGGGGTGAGGTTGGCTGTCGGTTCGTTGTGGTGGCAGCATCTTGCTTTTCTCTGCCCTGCTCTGCAGTGTACTCTCTGCTGCAGGGGGTGACAGCAGCTTGACTGGTAGTTCCAGGTGGATCCTCCTTGGTAGTCGGGGTCGACAGTGGGGTGGACGGTGAGGGGGAACCTGACTCTGGGTGGCTGGGAATGTGGTGCTGTGATCCGTCGTCTCGAAGTCCCTCACTCTCGGCTCTCCAGAGTGCCATCATGATTGGCATTGCCTTCAGCAACAATAGTGCCGTCTGCTCCCGACTCGCACTTAAACCTCCGGATCCCGCTGTGTGTCTTCCTCGCTATCCATTCTATCCTGCTTACTTCTGACACCAGTGTAGCGGCAGGCTATGTGTGGGGCTTCTGGCGGTCAATGAAAAGGCAGACAACAGCGTGTAGTTAAAGCAGTGAAAACTACTGTTTTATTTCAGCTCTTTTTTCAACAGGATTTTGCACTCTTTTCTTAATGGCTTTCTCCCAGATCTCTCTCATTCAGCACTCCCAACTTGACTTCCTCAATTGGCGCTGTGTTCCTTTCCATTGGCCAATCTGGATCCACTCGACACGCACACACAGAACTGGCAGGCAGGCTGCTCAAGGCTAGAGGGAAAGAGAGGCTGGCATGAGCCGGTGAAACAGACACACTTACACGCAGCAGCACACAAAACAGGTAACATTATGGGTACAGTACAAAGTCCCACTCCCTTCCCCAGTCCATGAGAGCTACATGTTTGTTGCGGTTCCCCTGCCGCTACAATATTCTACTGCCAAGCACTGCACCGTGCTGCTGCTTTTTTGTCTAGTAAAAAGATAACGATTAGTCTAGTTTAGAATCATCTAGTTTAAAAACATCACCGTTATTCCTTAGAATCCTTCAGAAACAATCTGCCGTCTCACTATGTGGCACCCTGTCACACGGCTGGCTGAGTGGTGCCGTCAGATCCAGGAAATGAATAACACACAGGACAGATGAAATGAAATGATGAAGATGCTTGCTTGCGCCGGTTTATTATAAATAAAAAGGTTTTAACAAAACACAGGACACAGCACTTTACGCCAAAATAAATAGACAAACAAAACGGACTAACATTAACAAACGGTGGACGGACAGACACACAAACACGATGAGTTTAAATAAACAAGTATCGTGCTGGTCCTACCAGCACGCAATAGCAATTGTTATCTTTTTGTTTCTCCTCCTCTCTCTCTCTCCCGTTCTCCACTCACCAAACACACAACCCCGAGTGAGTGAAACGTGCACCTATATATACTGTTGTGCCAGGATTCAATTACTAATTAATTATTCACTTGAATCCCAGCATGTGAATTAATTATGTGCAACCTCGTGCTCGCATATTAATTACTTTAAATACACGTGAAGTGATGTGCAATCATCGTGCTTAAATACAATTATACATTTTTAAACACACGTGAAACACAGACCCATTTATATCCCATGTACCAATGCCTATACACCAACATTAACACACCACACGCAACATACAATACAGAAAAGCACACAGGGGCGGGGCACATTGCCACACACCCATATGTACACTGATTCAATGCTGCTAGAATTAGAACCTGTATTTTTTCTAATTCCTGTGCATTTATTAAAACTATGTATTTTAGGTTAAATAGGCCTACTTGCTAGGATCACATTTTTTTAGTACAACAATAATATAAGAAATTTATTTTCAATTAATATTTATAGTAATTTATAGTAACAAATCAAATAATAATAATAATAAGTGAAATGAAGTAATGTCGCATTTGATTTAACTGTCTGACATTCCCATTACACAAAACTACTTATATTCTTATGTATAGTGATCCAGTAGCCTCTAATGTAAAACTTAGCATAGCAACTCAAAAAGTTAATACTGTAGTTTATGCACTTTACGTATGTATTGTCTTAATATAACAAGCAGGTTATCATACGGTGTATGTATGTAAATTTTTGCATTTATATATATAGATGTTTGGTAGAGTAAGGAGGAGATGAGCTGAGCGAGATCTCTTCTCTGCTTTACATTATAATTCCCCCTCAACTCAACTCAACTCAACTCAACTACTTTGAATATAGTAAATTATTTACTATATAAATCTGTTTTTGAAAACGTGCATGCATTTACAGTGGCTCTCAAAAGTATTCACCCCCCTCAGACTTTTCCACATTTTATTGGACCTATCCTTCGATGACATAACCACATTTTCGGAAAGGAATACAAACAATTGTAAGGGTATAAAATTAAAAAGAACAAGACACTTGTTGCAAATAGTATTTAGTATATTCTTGCAAGTTGTATACCATTCCAATTATTTTCTCTGTAAATCTGCCATGCACTTGGTCAATTTGATCAACCTACTCCTACACGTAGAGGTGGCTTGATTTGATTTGTCTTGGTAGCTCTCCTCTATACCTGGAAATCCTATGTGAAAATTCCACCTGAAGAGAACATAAATACTTATAAATAATTTTTTTCAGCTTGATCGATTCGAGGGGAGCCTAATTATTCATTGTATATATGAGAAACATGTGTCTTATTAAAATACCAGAATGAGTCAAACTAATACATACACCAGGTATTAGGCATACAGTATGAGAAATTATACAGTAATGCAAATATATATTTTTTTATTTATTTTTAATTCATCCAGATATGTCTTTCTGGTGTCTAGCATATACCATAATTATTGATTCATACTTTCTAATTGTTTTGACCACAGGTAACCTCTCTGGTCCAATTCACATCTCAGCTTGTCCAGTTGCTATGTTTCATTTACCCTGTTTAACACAAGGGTCTGCATTCATGGAGAAAGACACAGCATATAAAGAGGAATGGCTTACAGTCAGAAAATAACTTCAACATTACTCAGCTGATTTGGCAAGTGAAAGATGAATATTGAAGAACTCAACAGCTGCACAAATTATTCATGTTGCATCCCGATAGCTCTGAGGCTAACACTGGCTTGTGTGCCACAATGAATCAAAGTGAAGCTGACAGGAAAAGATATTCAGCTGATTTCAAGATTGCCGGCTTTCAAATCGAATTAGCAGGTTCAAAAACATTGATGAAGGGAAAAAAATCAGCTATAGGCTTCTTCAACAGGGCTGTGAAATATACTGATAAAAATACCAGAACAGTGTTCCATTGTTATTTTGCTATCTGATACCTAAACAAATATATAGTGAATATAGTGAAAACAAGTGTAGTGAATTTGTGTGGGGTTCCTACACTGTAAAGTATATGTTTAGTTTACTGTTAACATTAATATTATTATTATTATTATTATTATTATTATTATTATTATTATTATTATTATTATTATTATTATTAATAATAATGATGTATTTATTTATTTATTTGGCAGAAGCCTTTATCCAAGGTAACTTACAGGTGTTACAGGGCCGTACAGGGTTACAATGCAAGATTAATATTTAAATACAGTATAACTTACAGTAAGTGCAAATGATACTACTAAAATAAAATAAGAACTAGGATACAACATGTTAGGATTATAACAATATATATCTACAATTACATATTAGTAGTGCAAGTCATTTATAACCGGTTTTATATTGTAAAAAATGAACCATATACTGAAAAATTGATACAAAACCAACCTGTGAAAATAAGCACAATTCACAATTCCATATTGTCATAGTTGATAAAATATGGAAATATACCAAAAATATGAATTATGGAATTCTAAGAAGGGTACGAGATAAGGCTTATGTACTGTTACCCTAAAAAATGCTATGGTTTATCAATTTACTTTGTCAAAGTAGTCACTCAACACCATAGAGCATGATATAATTTATTAAAAGGCCATGGTAAGGTTCTCCATTTATTCAGCCAGTATGAACTGTAGTTATACAATATTTCTGTGAGTCTACCTATTCACAGTGAATGAAAGAAGACCCTTGAATGTGTCATCACCTCACCTGGCTTAGCAGCAGCCACAAATGTTCAGTTCCAAGTTACTTTTTTTATCTGTACAGACTGTTATGGAATGAAAAGTGTATAGGAGTGGAACATTATTGGATTTAAATTGATAGTTATTGTCATTTTGTAGGTGGGTTTGTGCCTGCTGGTGGTATTTGTATATTCATACCTTAAAATAAAATAAAAACAATCACAGGAAATCATGGTTGCATAAATAAATGAGAATGATTCAAACTAAATTAGCTAGTCATGAAAGAGCCCCACATTCACCTCAAGCCATTATGACATCACGTAAGGCCTACTAGAATTAACCAATACGTTCCATACATTGATGTCTCAAATATGTACATAATGAATCATAAATCAAAACGATGTATATATATTAATCAAAAATGTTATTTTTAACTGGTTCTACATTATAAATAAAAGAACCATATACCTAACAAGGGATAATAAGTTTGGTATAAGGATAATGTAAAAAATAAAACAAAAACAAAAAACACATTATGGTTTAATACTGCTTAATACTGTAACAAACAATATTTCATTTCACTGTGAACATTGAAAAGTATGTGTGTATGAATGTGTGTGGTGCGGGGTGGCATTCTCTGTTGCCTCTTGGCACTGCAGCTTATGGGTGCACGATGCACTGTAATATACATGGTCACTTGGGGACTAAACAGAAATAGTGGAGAAAAGTGTTTGAATTGTATTATGATACAGTTGCATGATATGCTCCACTTTTTCACAACTTCCACTGTGGTCCATAGAAAGATGCATTCCTTAGCATTCCCACTATTTGGCAGTTCATAGTGCACTAACAGGTTAGTTGTGTCATGCACAAACAAGATGCTGGCTTTGAAACAGTGAATAAACTTTGTGTCTATTTGTTATACCAGCAAAATCAATGCTGCTTCAAATCGTATCACCAATGTAATAATAATAATAATAATAATAATAATAATAATAATAATAATAATAATAATCTATTTTATACAACGCTTTACAATTAAAAACACATCAACACATACAAACAAATAAAGTTTAAATAGGTGAAAACACCAGTGTGAAAAAAAGTCATTGATTGCCATGGGAAGAGCATTCCAGAGCCTAACTGCTAAAATCCTGATTACCCAGACAGTAGATCACCGCTCGCATCCAGTTCAAGACTCTTGTACTAGCATACAGATGTCTTGACCAGACTGCACCCAGCTACCTCCAGACCCTCATCTCTCCTTACACCCCCACTCGATCTCTCCGCTCCGCCTGCACTAGAAGACTGGCTCTACCTCCGCTACGCTCCCCTGCCTCCAGAGCCCGCTCCTTCTCCACCCTTGCTCCGCAGTGGTGGAACGACCGTCCTACAGATGTCAGGACTGCCCAGTCCCTGACCACATTCCGGCGCCTCCATAAGACTCACCTCTTCAAACAGCACCTGTAGAACTCCTCTGTTTGTATCCTGGGACACTATCACCCTTCATTTAGATGTGCTTTATTTTGCTCTTATCTGCCCCCTATTTTACTGCACTTAATCCTGTACTTCAGAATACTGTAATCTGCCAAGTGTTTAACCTGTAGTACTTTGTATTTAATCACATCCTGATGTAACTATCACTATTTAATCATATCCTGATGTAACTATCACTATTATCTGCTGTATTATTGAATTGTGGTTTGTCACACTTGTACTTTGCTTGAACAAAAGTTATTGTATTTCTTGCTCTTATTGTATTACTTGTATTGTAACACTTGAAATGTATTTGCTTACAATTGTAAGTCGCCCTGGATAAGGGCGTCTGTTAAGAAATAAATAATAATAATAACACTTAACAGCCCAGAGGCCGCAGATCGCAAGTTACTCAGAGGAATGTAATTAGTTAATAGGTCTGAAATGTCACTTGGAGCCAAACCATTCAAGACCTTAAAGGTCAACAACAACATTTAAAATCAACCCTACTCTTAACAGGCAGCCAATGCAATGATGCAGAACAGGTTACATTTTCACAGGATTTGGATCTAATTAAGACCTGAGCAGCTGAGTTCTGAATATACTATAGCCCACCGAGAACAAGTTTTGCGATGCCAGCAAGCAAAGCATTGCAGTAATTGTGTTGAGATGAGACAAAAGCATGCACTAGAGTCTCAGCATCAGGTGCAGAAAGACTAGGTCGTAGTCGGGCAATGTTACATAGATGGAAAAATGACACCTTGGTGACATTCTGCACATGAGACTCAGGTTAGACTATGATCAAAAATAACACTGAGCTAGACATACGTTCAAACCTATCAATAACCATGCTAAAGTTGTCAAGCAACATTACCTCTATCTCATCACAATTCAACTGCAAAGAATTCTGTTGCATCCATAATTTAATTTCTGCCAAGCAGTCTGAAAGTACAGCATCTTTATTGTAAGGTTTAGTCTGCAAATAAATCTGAGTAACGTCTGCATAAGAACAGAAGGTCACGCCATGATGACGGATTATCTGGCCGTGGCAGCATATAGATACTGAATAAAAGAAGCCCCAATATAGAGCCCTGTGGGACACCTGTGGATACCAGACTAGAGGTGGATGAGTAAATAAGATCTGAACCAGCTGAGAGCAGTGCCTGAGATACCCACAAAGGTCTTCAAAAGACTAAGAATAGCATGGTTAACAGTATCAAATGCAACACTAAGGTCCAAAAGAACCAAGATGGATAATATGCCAGAATCAGCAGCCATAAACAGATCATTAACAACCTTAAAGGGTAACTAGCGGGGTTATATAGCGTTATATGTCCCCACGTGTTGCTGCAGCTGTTTAAATAATGTACCTTTCTGTGGATTTCATTTTCTTTTCTTTTTCTTTTTGTTGGGATTCCCGTCCCCACAGTTCTCGGTCCTGGACCAGAGCTTCCGCACGCTCAGTACGTCTCAGAGGGCAGACCTGAGGGAACAGCAGAATGTTATTTTATAGGGCCAGCAATCCCCCCCAAGACCCGCCTCTCAGGAACTCAGAGAGAAGGATGCCTGCACACCCACTCTCCCACCTCTCTGTGTCACTGCCATGACTGACAGGCGAATATTGACGGGCTGCTGCCCTCTTCCTGCAGCACTTCGAACACATCAGAAGAGTCAGTACAGGTCTCCCCCTGTTACACTGTCATTTTTATTTTCATTGTTAACATCCTGACAACGTTTTAAACTTTAAAGTCTGTTTCAAAGCTCTTTTCAAAATGTCTGCTCTAGTGCACTAGGGGTTTGAGATCTGTCCTCTAAATCACTGCAGGAGGAGCACTAAGAAATTAAAAAACATAGCAACAAGTGCTCTGGCTTTTCTGTTCGGTACCACACCATGGATCGTTATTGCTGTGTTGCCTGTTTGACAATGTGGGCAATAATCCTTGCACTATCAGTGCACTAGAGTAGCCAGTTTGAAAAGAGCTTTGAAACAGACTTTAAAGTTATAAATGTAAAAAGTTGTCAGGATGTTAACAATGAAAAGAAAAATACAGGTATTTTTTGGAACCCGCTACTTACTCTTTAACAGGGGCTGTTTTCGTACTGTGTAATGGTCTAAAGTCTGACTGAAAAGGTTCATAAAGTTCACATTTCAATAGGTGATTATGTAATTGATGTGCCATAACACCCTCCAAAATGTTTCCCAAAAATGGCAGATTGCAAATAGGCCTGTAATTACAAAAGATATCAGGATCTAAATTATTATTATTATTATTATTATTATTATTATTAGTTTTTTTTTTTTTAAACAATGGTGTGGCAATGTGCAAATTTAAATGCTGAAGGTGCTCCAAAGCTCAAGGACTAATTAATGATTTTAGTGAGAAGGTATAATACAAAACAAAAAACAGTTTTGGTATTTACCAAGAAGAGCATTAAGTTATGAATACAGGTTTCCACAAAAAGAAAAACTGATTAGTTTATTCTATGTTACTGTTTTGTAAAGCTTTTTCAAAGGCGTAGCCGAGGGATATGCATTGTGTATTACATTTCTTGCATCTCGTCTAGAATGGATTTCCATCAAGATGCAATGATTAATGTTTAGTTTTGAAGCAGCCCGTGGAGCATGTGAGACATCTGAAAATCTACTTATGCCTGAAAGTACTGCAGTGTTATTTGTGTCTGGGCTTAAGAAGAGAAGCAGCCAACCAATAACAACCTGATCAGACGTTTACATTTCATATTGTGAACATATGAATGCTGGAACTATTAGAAGCTCCATCAGCACATATTTAAAAAGGACAGACACTAATGGCTATGGCAGAGATGCAGGCATTATTCCAGACAGCATAATCATTTGCAGAAATAAAATTGAAAGGTATAACACTTCCATGTATCCTGTTACAATGAGGTAAGTTTGGTGGAAGTACATTCACTTCCTGTGTTACATATTATAGAACACCACCTGACCCCCACAGCATTGGCACACCTATCCCCAAAGCATGTTGTTATATATGAACAAAAATAAATACTTTGATTGAATATTTCTTAACACAGCTTAGATTCCTTTCCTTAATATTGGTCCTCATGTTCCTCACTGCTCTTGTGTTCAGCAATGCCCCTTTAAGAGGAAATATTTAAGACTGTGCCATTTACCGAGTTTCAGTAAGGCATGATGGCAAAGAATGTGCTAATAACTGGACAGGGGCTCTGTCTGTCCCATAGTAAAGTATGGTGTGTCGCATGGGGGGCTGTAATAGGTGTGCACCAACATATAGGTGAGAAATATAGTATTATTCTTTTCAGAGACTTTTCTAAATGAAGAAAATATAGTAGCTGTTATTCTGATAACATTTTTTTTAAAAAAGACAAAACATATTTTCACCCCATGGTCCATAGTAAGGTGTTCAATTATTTAAATACTTCATGTCAAACTATATTTAAAACCATACAGGGTTCTGCAGTTTAAAATGCAAAACAGTCAAGTTTGAAGGGGGGTTAGTTGATGTTCTTTACTTGGAACAGAAAAGGACACTGCAGATTTGAAATGTAAGGGAGGCTGTTGTGTCAGTTTGTGCCTGCCTGTACCCTGCTTGTCCCATGTAAGACACAGAACTCTGCAGACACTGTAAAAGGCTACATTGTAACACCATACAACTGAAACAGTAACCACAGCCTTAATACTACGAATATAAAAACATTTTTTTATTTTTAAAATAAAGACATATTGAAAGTAGCATGCACAATTCAATCAGAGATGTAACAAAAATATAGGGTCGTTATATAGTCATTTGATGACTAAACAGCTATGCTGGAAAAATTATATGTTACACAGTACAAAAATCTCATAGGTAGATGCTCAGAGGTTTGAAGCACTCTTGTGGCGTCAACATAACTAAATCATAAGAATCAGCCTCCAAAAACATCTGGTACACCAGAGTGTTGCAATTAACCTGTTCCCCTGCAACACCCCGCCTCTAGATGATGTAAGAAATGCATACACCCTGGTGTACAAAATGCACTTGGAGGATAGACATGATTCTAAGAGCTACTGTACATTGAAGTCAGAGGGATTCTTTAAAGTTCACATTGTGATAACTGAAATACGAAATGATACAGTGAATAAAAAAACAAGAACTAGGCTTGCATGCATTCTTTGCTAGACGGCAAGTCCATTTCCAGTCATTCCAGACTCCACTTAACATGTGGGCCTATATTTTCCACTGCATGCAAATTACCCATTTCATGGTAAATGCTTGCCATGGACAGTTTTGCCTTCCCAAATTTGGCCCATGCTGTGTCACCTGTAGTTCCTTTGCGCATTGGGTGACTCTAGTACCTGTCTTACTGTTAGTGTAGCATGCCTATTAGTTTAACACAGTAATATAGAGGTGAGCAGATTTCAATGGGGGAGTTTTTGTCCCTACAACTGAAACTATGCTGGCAGTCAACAATTTGATTTGTATTGAAGTAAAGCACTGAACTATTGTATTAATGTAAAACTGTGTGACACTACAGTTAAACTAAACAGTTCTGTTTCTGAACTCTGGTTCTTTTGATTTTTCACTGGGGGATATTTTGAGCATAATCCAAAATATTAGCACTGAAATTATCTTTAAAAATTATGTATATGACCAACTTAAGTGTCACAAAATGTACACTAATTTAATTTGTGATATTTATGTTGGTGCAATAAAAATGTATGAAATAACAAAGCTAGAATTAAATCTATTCTAAATATATTTAGTTTTTGAACACACAAATGTGTTTTTGTTTTTTTTCTTCTATTCACCAACAGTCTCAACAGGTGACACAATAGATTAGTATACTATGTGGGCAAATGTGAAGAACAAAAAAAAACATTGTAGTTTATCATTATCATGTCTTAATGAACTTATCACAATGCAGTAGGATCCATAGTAAATGTAAAATTCTGTAGCTGCTGCGTCATTTGCACTTTTAGGGTTCAAAGGTTATGGCATTTATTTGGCAGTTGCTGGTGGAGGAGATTATATCTCTGTAACCAATAACTCTATTTTGAATTGTGTGAGGTTAGGTTACCAAGTTATTTAAATATAACAGCAAGCTTTTAGTCCTATTCAAGTTTTCTTCATTTTTTCCCACTTTATTTGTCAGCATATTTCTCATCTAATATCACATCTGTGTGCCTTTCTAAACATTTCCGCAACTGATGACCAGCAGGAGATGGGAATTAAAACAATTTTTAGCACAACAACCATACCAGCTTTTGCTAGTGGGTTTAGTCTGTTTGCTGTCATAGTCAGCCACTGCTTTCAAGATGAATACATTATTATAACATAGCAGTACTTCACATTTTGCAGAAGCAGAAGCATAGGCTCATACACATTAGATTCACTAGCAACAGTTCCAGTTCAGTTTAGGGAGTAAAGCTTTAAACGTTGGTGAACCATTTTCTCCTCTAAGAAATGACAATTAAAATATTTAATGACAATTTCACAAGAGGTTCTCTGGATACAGGTATATGCAAAAATGTAAGTGTGACATACAGATGGATAGACAGATGTAGGGACAGACAACTCCATATATTCCCAGAATCTGATACTCCCAAAACAGCTATATAATGTTATTACCAAGTGTCATGACAACTGGAGAAGCAGTTTTCCAGGTATATGCTTGGCATACAGATGGAGGGCTGTAGGAACAAGATGTACACCCCCACACAAGTCCACAATCTGGTATTCTCAATAAGGTTTGCTAAACAATGTTAAAACCAAGGTTCATGACAAAAATGAGATTAGGGGATTTCCAGATATATGGAAAAATGTGATGTGATAGGAAGAAGCCAGGTCCATTTAAAATCCCTTTTAATGTACAGTTCTAAATCCAATTGTCTGTTGTCTACTCTCCTAAATTAATCAATTTGCAGTGGACCAGGTGTGGCATTTTACATATCTGCTGAGAGCCCAGTAAATATCAGTTACAATTCACAACTCCTGTTTGCTGTAATTATTATTATTTTTTTGCAAGGCTATATTTTGAAATTAAATTGAAAATTAAAGATGACACCCACAGTGTAAACATTTACATTTGTTTTAATATTTTCAATGTTCTCTGCTTGTTTGGGATGCAGAACGAATGGGAGTGGGTACCGTATACTCTAACTCTAAACTGTTTGAAGAGCTTGGACGATCTCCCCCTCCCATTACCTCGCTATTCCAGCACAGGGACCACGCCTGGCGCAGACAGACGGCCATATTGCAAAGAGAATCTCTCGCTCCTTCTTTCCTAGTGGTGAAACGCACGGAGTTCAACATCACCATCAACACCACTCACACAGGGGGAAACAGACACAGGGCGATCA